>NC_087215.1:66174612-66177112 GCF_015104395.2 Macrobrachium nipponense | reverse complement strand
CCTTTTCCCGCCTGAATTCCATTACACTTTGCTATTCCAAAAACTCGAGCACAAATTTTTCCAAAGATAATTAGCTTCCCATCTTTATTCAACAACTCTTTCAGGTGTATCTGTTAGTAGGCTTTATTAATGGTAGAGGGCGAACCAAGACAGGGAACTAATGTCTCTATATGTTAATTCACAAAAAAAGGAAAAAATAAATTAAAATAAAACCAAGACGAGGAACTAATATCTCTACATATTAATTCACAAAAAAGAAAAAACAAAATAAAATAAGAATAAAACCAAGACGAGAAAAATTCGCAAAAAAAAGGAAAAAAAAACAAAATAAAATAAGAATAAAACCAAGACGAGGAGGAACTATTGTCTCTACATATTAATTTCACAAAAAAGAAAAAAGGAAAATAAATTAAAATAAAACCAAGACGAGGAACTAATGTCTCTCCATATTATTTCACAACAAAAATAAATAAAATACAGTAAAATAAAAATAAAGCCAAGACAAGGAACTAATGTCTCTATATATTAATTCACACAAAATAATAAAAAAAAATAAAATAAAATAAAACCAAGACAAGGAACCGATGTCTTTTATCGCAGACATACCACATACAAGTTGCATACAAGTCAAAGACCATATTATTGTAGAATGAACCTTTAGCCAACACTAGATAATCGTATGCAGCACTGCTTTTAGGAACAGATGCCAGTTTCTTGTAGGATTAGATGCCAATAAGTCGTTAACCTGTGTTCAACCTGTCTGTGATGTGTGCGCGACAAGAAAGGGACAAAAGACGACACTTTGGATCATTTTTACAATTCCAGGAGGCTTCAGAGAAGCGGATATTTTTAAGGGACACAAGACCAAGAAGATCGATCTCTAACGATGACGCAATCACAACTCGCTGGCAATCCTGGATAATCTGCACTGAGTGTTAAGAACAAAAAAAAAAGGAGGACAATCTATCTTTCTTTGGAGCCCCTCGGTTAATTCGCATCTCATTGTCATGAGGGGCAAATTGAGAGTTCTTTCTCCACTGACATTTCTACGTTAGGTCTTTTCTTCTTCTTTTCTTTTCTCTTTCATTTACTTTTTTTCTGAGGTGCTGCACAAGAGACCCTTTCCTTACAAGACGCCAAATTATCCCCTGGAATCATCTGCAAAGAAAGAAGGCATTCCTTGCCTGGGTAATGCTTCTTGTTCATCTGCACCTCCCTCTCTCTCTCTCTCTCTCTCTCTTCTCTCTCTCTCTCTCTCACCGTGAGGCCTGGGTGCTAGCATGCTTTCGATCACCTGTTTTATTTACACATACAAGGGACAACTGAACGATACAATAGTTCAGAGAGAGAGAGAGAGAGAGAGAGAGAGAGAGAGAGAGAGAGAGAGAGAGAGAGAAATAGTTCCTGTCACGTCAGTCTTAACTTCGAGAGTTCGAGACATTTGACGCCAGACGATAAAGCTTCAATTATACTGACCTACACTTTTGACAGCGCAGGCAGTGTTCGTAAAGGTGACTATAAATCATTTATGCAACATAACCTGTCAGTCAATCACGCAAAACGCTTGGACTGATAACGGTCGTTAATTTTTTTTAATTTCATTAGTTTCAAGTGTCATGAATTTTGCCAGCTATCATTACTGCAATAATTGCACATTAAAACATACATAAATATACACATACATATATATGTACATATAGTATACAAATGTACACTAGCGGATCCAGGGGGAGCGGGGGTGGGGGTGGGGGCACAGGGCACATGGCCCCCATGAAAAATAAATAACATTACTAAAGACTTAGATAATAAGATATAAATGAGAAATATAAAGACAGGAAAAAATCCTTATAATAATATGAAATTCTGAGAAAATAATAACAAAATAACAATATTAAAGACAGATAATATAAATGAGAAATATAAAGACGGGAAATTTTTTTAGAAAAAATCTATTATAAAATAATATAAAATTCTGAGAAAAATAATTATATATAAGGAGAAGGGGTGCCAAAGGGCACGTGACCACCATGAAAAATAATAACAAAATAACAATACTGAAGACTTAGATATTAAGATATAAATGAGAAATATAAAGACAGGAAAAAATAAAAAATAAATATATTATAAAAATAATAAAAAATACTGATATATATATATATATATATATATATATATATATATATATATATATATATATATATATATATATAGACAGTCAAATTCAAATATTTATGAGATATCGTGCGTCCAGGATACCTGTGGCCTTTCCAAGCTACAAATTAAATGTAAATATTTTGTCATGTATGTAAACGCAGCAACAACACACACACACACACACACATATATATATATATATATATATATATATATATATATATATATATATATATATATATACTACAAGAGTATCTCCGGTCCGTCCCAAATTCTCACCTGTGCGCGAAAATGAAAATCATTATGTATTCTCATTGTAGAGGAAAGCAGACATCATTATGCAGTC
>NC_087215.1:66129612-66162112 GCF_015104395.2 Macrobrachium nipponense | reverse complement strand
CTTAACTCGGATTGAATAAAAAAAAAGGCAAAATAAATAAATAAAAAATTAATGGGGGAAACAAAAATTAATCAATGGAAACCTTACTGAATAACTCGGATTGAATAAAAAAAGGCAAAATAAATAAATCTAAAATAAATAGGGAAACAAAAATCGACCAATGAAAACTTAACTCGGATTGAATAACAAAAAAAAAAAAAAAAAAAAAGAATATGGCAAAATAAATAAAGCTAAAATAATTGGGGGAAACAAAAATAGACCAGTAAAAACTTAACTCGGATTGAATAAAAAAAGGACAAAATAAATCAACCTAAAATAAATGAGGAAACAAAAATTAACCAATGGAAACCTGACTAACTAGGACTGAATAGAAAATAAAAAGAAAATGGCAAAACAAAATAATACCTAAAATAAATGAGGAAACACAGATTGACCAATGGAAAGCTAACTGAATAACTAACTTTGAAACTGGATCAGTAGCCCAGAAGACTTCGGACGAAGTCCCACGGACAAACTCGTGTTTGTTGGGAAAAGTTTACTGGGAGGTTCACGCCTGGCCTCTTACACCCTTTCACACTTGATCAGAGCCACGAACCGCCCTCGGGCAAGTCCCCGTGCTGGCATATGGCCATCTTAATCTTAACCAATCAATCGTATCATGACTACCCTAATGGTATTCTCATTGCATTTCAATACGTTTTTATCTATTTACTAGTTAATTAATCGAATTTTCTTTTTTTTTTTAATGAGTGAGATCTCTTTTTTTCTGTAATTCCCTTTACCTTCTCTTACTTCCTCCTAACGAACGCCTTAATATTCTTTGGAGGCTTGAATCTCAAGTCAGCAGCCCATTTGGTGGGCTTGTTCCATATGAATAAGGGTCATCTTCTGAACAACAACAACAACAACAACAACAATAATAATAATAATAATAATAATAATAATAATAATAATAATAATAATAATAATAATAATAATAATAATAATAATAATACCTGAATAAAAAAAGAGCCACTAGCTACTGTAGAACGAAATCAGCATTTCAATTTCTGATGATAATTATTTTCCCAATAGACGTAAAAAGCCACAGAAATTGAATACAACCCTTATTTTGTCCTTGTCCTTGTTGTTTGGTCTGAGTCCAGAGGTCTAAACATACCTCTTATCTCCTTCAAAACGTCAAACCCCCACATGCCCCAGTAGTGCACAAGTATTGCTGGATCCAAACCGTCTCAATGTTAACCAAACAAACGTCATTATTTTTATGTCATACGACGTCACCCTTTGCCAAAATTTATACCAAGGACATCAGTAATGAAAATAAATGTGTAGACATTCTTTGTGCTTGATGCAAAATGCTGCACTATAGGTTCTTGGTCTTTTCTTTGTAAATTACGTAAGATTACTCGCTTTACCCAGTGTTCGGTATTTACATGTAAAAATTAGAGTACTGCTCGCGTAACACATACGCGAGTTGCATCTACATTTATCCCACAACAAATGTCTGCTGGTAACACCTAAGGATATTTGAGGGATTTGACAATTTATACGTCCTTCCAGCCTACACACACACACACACACACACACACACACACACACACACACGCAAACATATGTGTGTGAGTACATCAAATCAGCAGTTCGAATTTTATTCAAGGTGATAGATGCACTTATCAAATAATATACACTTTGTGGTTTAATACATATATATATATATATATATATATATATATATAATAGATATATATATATATATATATATATGTGTGTGTGTGTGTGTATACATACGCACACACACACACACACAGACGACATATATATATATATATATATATACTATATATACTCCGGATATCTTTGCAAACATAAACCGCACCTGAATAAGAACGCCATGTATAACAAGAAGAATCCAAGACAGAAAGAAAGAGAGAGAGAGAGAGCGAGAGAGAGAGAAGAGAGAGAGAGAGAGATCAGGACACGCATTGGTCCCAGAAGGATCAGTAACTCGGAGATGACAGCCATCCCATCAACAACAGAAACAAAACCTTATGAGCTGGATATGGGCGGACATGAGAAGGTCCCTGGATCGTTGGCAACACTGTGGATCCCGGGATAGTGAACTACGGGCCGGGGGAGGGGTGGGGGGAGAGGGAAGATCAGGGTTCCACCCAGCCCAGCCCAGCACAGCCCAGCCCAGCCATGAGCCCGGTTCATGGGCGAAATAAGAATTCAGGAAGCAACATTTGCATGTCAAGCAGTGGCAAGCAAAGGGAAAACAGAGGGCCGGAGGAAGGGAGATGTGACGTTGTGGACGCGAGGGAAGAAGGTCGTTCGTTCCTCCTCCTGCTCGAATCATAAACGGGGAAGATAAAAACCGAACGCAAAGGAATATTGTGAGAGTAGACGACGGTGTTAGAACACAACAAGAGTTACAATTTTGGTGGTGTCAACAAGCAGGAATGTCTGGGGGTTAAGATGAAAGTAGACGGAAAAGATCAACATCCTTATATCAACAGTCAGATAAGTGAAGACGTTAAAATCATTGATGCCGAGTACATAAAAAAAAAAAATGGCAGAAAATTTGAAATAATAAATTTCAAACCTTGCATTCTATCGTCCCATTTTACGGCGAGATTTCCATACACCCTCTGAATAACGCAAGATAAACTTGAAAAACTACCCACCCATCGTACCAATGCCCAAGAAGATGCCCTAAAAATATAGAGGCCAAATTAACTTTCAATACACCGAACATTATTTGTTTTTGTATTCATTTGATACATCCCTTTCAACTCTTCTAGATGCGTCGAGACGAAGGAATCTTCTCATTCATTCCGTTTCACCCTCACCAAAGACACAAAGGCAAATGACATGAATTCAGGAGGAGGAGAATTAAAGATAAGAAAAGCAGACGGAAGCAAAATGACACAACTGCTTGCAACTTATGGAAGAGACAGGGTTTGACTACACTGGAGTTAAAAAAAAAACAGCTGTTTATTTTCATTCACTTATTTATGTTTTATTATCTACGTTTATCGATTTTTCCTCTCTTTTTCTTTCCGGAGGTTCAGGGAAATTCGTATTATCTCTTTTGAGAAAAGGAAGCAGTCAATAATTCACTCGAGGTGTTAAGTTTGAAACGGATTCAATGTCTGATTGCGGTATCACAGTTAATCCCTATCTTTCGTAATCATACGTATCCAAACAAGCAACCTCGATGCTTTTGCTTTTAACAATTGATTGTATTTAATGGCAGCCTGATTGCTTAATAAGTACCAAATACTCTAATTTACCCTTTTCAATAAAACGCCCATTGTCATACATTCCAAAGGTATTTGAATAACGAATGCTCTTTGCCATGTAGCCCACAGGGACTCCACTCTTTCCTTTTTCATCTAAATCTTCAGCTGGACACCCTTATGGACAGGGTCAACAGACTATACGAAACCAAGAGGGGTCCAAAGGGATATTATAGCCTGCAGAAAGATGCAAACTTCTAGGAAAGGGTGATAAATGAATAAAGTAAAGGTATTTATATAGAATAAAATTGACACACCTGAATCCTACAATGAATGCCCGAGGCAGTGAAATCCATACGTAGGCAAATGACGAATTCCCAAAATCTCATTTTCATCAAGTAATTTTTTCATATTTCTTCAAAACATTGATTTTATTTTTTTCAAAATCGTGATTTTATTTTTTTCAAAATCGTGATTTTATTTATTCCAAATCGTGATTTCATTTCTTCAAAATCGCGATTTTATTTCTTCAAAATCTTGATTTCATTTCTTCAAAATTGTGATTTTGTTTCTTCAAAATCGTGATTTTATTTCTTCCAAATCGTGATTTTATTTGTTTCAGAATCGTGATTTTATTTCTTCAAAATCGTGATTTTATTTCTACAAAATCGTGATTTTTATTTCTTCAAATTTGCGATTTTATTTCTTCAAAATCGTGATATAATTTCTTCAAAAATGATATCTTATTGTAATTGCAAAAATTATACATACCACCAAAATCATTGATTTTATATCTTCAAAATTGTGATTTTATTTCTTCAAAATTGTCACCCTTATTTTGGACAATTGCGGAAAATTGTACATACCACCAAAATCATTGGTTTTATTTCTCCAAAATTGTGATTTTATTTCTTCAAAATCAGGATTTTATTTCTTCAAAACTGTCACCTTATTGTAATTGCGAAAATTGTACATCCCACCAAATCTTTGATTTTATTTCTTCAAAATTGTGATTGTATTTCTTCAACGTCGTGATTTTATTTCTTCAATATTGTTATCTTATTTTAATTGCAAAAATTGTACATCCCACCAAATCATTGATTTTATTTCTTTAAAATTGTGATTGTATTTCTTCAACGTCGTGATTTTATTTCTTCAATATTGTTATCTTATTTTAATTGCAAAAATTGTACATCCCACCAAATCATTGATTTTATTTCTTTAAAATTCCGATTTTATTTCTTCAAAATTATGAATTTATTTCTTCAACATCGTGATTTTATTGCTTCAAAATTTTTATCTTATTGTAATTGCAAAAATTGTACATCCTACCAAATCTTTGATTATATTTCTTCAGAATAGCGATTTTATTTCTTCAAAATCGTGATTTTATTCTTCAAAATCGTGATTTTATTTCTTCAAAATGATTTTATTTTAACTGCAAAAATTGTACATCTACGAAATCTTTTTTCATATAAAAAAACACAGTTACGAGACAAAGATGGTTCTTTAATTCCACAGAATCAACAGAGAGAGAGAGAGAAGAGAGAGAGAGAGAGAGAGAGAGAGAGAGAGAGAGATAATAACTCTGCTTCATTTACATCGGGGCTACATTCGCCTTCCCCTTAATGAAATTTAGAAGTTAATCCTACGTGCGCAGCGTGGAGTAGAATTACAGAATTCATCCCTTGGGTAGCTATTAGCTTCCTGGATTAGACGAACCAAAACATCCGTAATGAAAAACAGTAGGCCATTAAATATCGTAATGTTTATGTTTACACGAAATACACGACTCGAAAATGAATAACGCCTAACCACGCGTGTGTGTAAGTAAAAAGCGAGGCATGAATTATTGTCTGCGTGTTTGTACTTTATCAAGATAACGAAAAACGTATATAAGAAGATGTGAGATGCCTAACTTTACATATCAATAATGTACGCAATTACACAGAAGCATCGCAATGACTATGGTCATTGATGTCTCGACGATTTACTGTTTCCAAAATACGTCTTACACTCTCAACCAGATAATCACACCGACTTTTCTTGTCGTTCCATCACTCTTCTTTTCTGTTCCTTTATCAATTTGTTTATTTATCCGTTCTTCTGAATAATAATAATAATAATAATAATAATAATAATAATAATAATAATAATAATAATAATAATAATAATAATAATAATAATAATAATAAGGAAATATGGAGATGCTACATCAGAAGCAACCCGACGGAGAGAGGATATAGAAGAAGGTTGGTCGACATCTGGAATGAGAGGAATAACACCCCCCAAACAGAGCAGAGGCTGGCAGACCAACTAAGGAACATAAAGAAAAAGAACTGGCTCTCCCCAACAGAAAGAGAAGAACTGGAAAGGGAAATGTCACACGACAACGAATTACACGAAGACGAACTGAGAGACGATGCCACAGAAGACGACAGGGATGATGAGGTATCAAACAACGACACACGAAGAAACACCGACGAAGTAACAGAGAGGACGGAATGGGTAGAAAAGATTAGACAATGGATGGAGCCAACACCAAGAAATTAAGGGAGAAAACAAGTGAGGTCAATGAAATAATGGGCATAATACACACCACCAGTATCACAGAAACAAATAACTTAGTCTATGCAGGAGCAAGATTAGTAGCAGAACTGATGGGGATTCGAACACCAACACCACCAGCACAACCAACCCAACAGAAACCAAAACAGCAACCTCCTTGGAAAAGGCGCCTGGAAAAGCAAATCATGGTGATGAGATCTGACTTGAGTAAACTGAAAGAGATGGCAGAAAAAAGGCTAAGAAGCAAGAAAACAAGGGAGGAACTCAATGAGAAATACAAAGTACAAGAGAGGGGACTAAACAACACAATAGAAGATGTAAAACAGAGGCTTAAGGCCAAAGCACATAAGATCCAACGGTACATGAACAGGAATAAGGGATACCAACAGAACAAACTATTCGGAACTAACCAGAAAAGACTATACAGCCAACTAAGAGGGGAAGACAACCACCAAGAAATTCCTGAAGCCGAACCAAGTAAGAGACTGTGGGAAAACATATGGAGCAATCCTGTATCACACAACAAACATGCAACATGGCTCCAGGAAGTCAAGGAAGAAGAAACAGGGAGAATAAAACAAAGATTCACAGAGATCACAACAGACACAGTCAGATACCAACTAAAGAAAATGCCAAACTGGAAAGCCCCAGGTCCCGATAAAGTCCATAGATACTGGCTCAAAAACTTCAAGGCCCTACACCCACGAATAGCAGAACATCTCCAGCATTGTATCTCTAATCACCATGCACCCAAATGGATGGCTACAGGAAGAACATCCTTAGTACAAAAAGGCCAGAGTAAGGGAAATATAGCCAGTAACTACAGGCCTATCACCTGCCTACCAATAATGTGGAAGTTACTAACAGGTATCATCAGTGAAAGGCTATACAACTACCTAGAGGAGACAAACACAATCCCCCACCAACAGAAAGGCTGCAGAAGGAAGTGTAGGGGCACAAAAGACCAGCTTTTGATAGACAAAATGGTAATGAAGAACAGTAGAAGGAAAACTAACCTAAACATGGCATGGATAGACTATAAGAAAGCCTTCGACATGTTACCACACACATGGCTAATAGAATGCCTGAAAATATATGGGGCAGAGGAAAACACCATCAGCTTCCTCAGAAATACAATGCGCAACTGGAATACAATACTTACAAGCTCTGGAATAAGACTAGCAGAGGTTAATATCAGGAGAGGGATCTTCCAGGGCGACTCACTGTCCCCACTACTCTTCGTAGTAGCCATGATTCCCATGACAAAAGTACTACAGAAGATGGATGCCGGGTACCAACTCAAGAAAAGAGGCAACAGAATTAACCATCTGATGTTCATGGACGACTTCAAGCTGTATGGTAAGAGCATCAAGGAAATAGATACCCTAATCCAGACTGTTAGGATTGTATCTGGGGACATCAGGATGGAGTTTGGAATAGAAAAATGCGCCTTAGTCAACATACAAAAAGGCAAAGTAACGAGAACTGAGGGGATAAAGCTACCAGATGGGAGGAACATCAAACACATAGATGAGACTGGATACAAATACCTGGGAATAATGGAAGGAGGGGATATAAAACACCAAGTGATGAAGGACACGATCAGGAAAGAATATATGCAGAGACTCAAGGCGATACTCAAGTCAAAACTCAACGCCGGAAATATGATAAAAGCCATAAACACATGGACAGTGCCAGTAATCAGATACAGGGCAGGAATAGTGGAATGGACGAAGACAGAACTCCGCAGCATAGACCAGAAAACCAGGAAACATATGACACAAATCACTACACCCAAGAGCAAATACGGACAGGCTATACATAACACGAAAGGAAGGAGGGAGAGGACTACTAAGTATAGAGGACTGCGTCAACATCGAGAACAGAGCACTTGGGCAATATCTGGAAACCAGTGAAGACGAGTGGCTAAAGAGTGGATGGGAAGAAGGACTAATAAAAGTAGACGAAGACCCAGAAATATACAGAGACAGGAGAATGACAAACAGAACAGAGGACTGGCACAACAAACCAATGCACAGACAATACATGAGACAGACTAAAGAACTAGCCAGCGATGACACCTGGCAATGGTTACAGAGGGGAGAGCTGAAGAAGGAAACTGAAGGAATGATAACAGCGGCACAAGATCAGGCCGGCCATAAGAACCAGATATGTTCAAAGAACGATAGACGGAAATAACATCTCTCCCATATGTAGGAAGTGCAATACGAAAAATGAAACCATAAACCACATAGCAAGCGAATGTCCGGCACTTGCACAGAACCAGTAAAAAAAGAGGCATGATTCAGTGGCAAAAGCCCTCCACTGGAGACTGTGCAAGAAACATCAGCTACCTTGCAGTAATAAGTGGTATGAGCACCAACCTGAAGGAGTGATAGAAAACGATCAGGCAAAGATCCTCTGGGACTATGGTATCAGAACAGATAGGGTGATACGTGCAAATAGACCAGACGTGACGTTGATTGACAAAGTCAAGAAGAAAGTATCACTCATTGATGTCGCAATACCATGGGACACCAGAGTTGAAGAGAAAGAGAGGGAAAAAATGGATAAGTATCAAGATCTGAAAATAGAAATAAGAAGGGTATGGGATATGCCAGTGGAATTTGTACCCATAATCATAGGAGCACTAGGCACGATCCCAAGATCCCTGAAAAGGAATCTAGAAAAACTAGAGGCTAAAGTAGCTCCAGGACTCATGCAGAAGTGTGTGATCCTAGAAACGGCGCACATAGTAAGAAAAGTGATGGACTCCTAAGGAGGTAGGATGCAACCCAGAACCCCACACTATAAATACCACCTAGTCGAATTAGAGGACTGTGATAGAGCAAAAAAAAAAAAAAAAAAAAAAGACTAATAATAATAATAATAATAATAATATAATAATAATCATAATAATAAAATAATAATATAATATAAGCTCGCTTCAAGAAAGAGAGAGAGGAGAGAGAGGAGAGAGAGAGAGAGCGAGAGAGAGAGAGGAGAGAGAGAGAATCGTTAATAACTTTGATGACTATGATATTATAGTTTATTTTTAAAATTGAAATATATACACCGATCCTGACCCTGTATTTGATCATGACCTCTATAGGCGCTCTAATAGCCTGTTTAAGTAGCACGGGAAAAGCCGCTATTCCAAAAAATAGAGAAGAATCTCTACAAGTGCAACGCTGCTGAAGTGGCCATTACTTTTAATAAAAGTATGCTCGAGAGAGGGTCTGCTTCCTAAATAATAATAATAATAATAATAATAATAATAATAATAATAATAATAATAATAATAATAATAAAATCATTCCTTTTAAAGCCGGGATTAAACCACTGAGACAGAGATGAATATTACGTGCTCAAATTTTTTATTTATTTAATTCTTCTTTTTAATATTCCAGCTCTTTAACAGTACCGAAACTCATCAGCGCTTCAAGTAGGTACATTTTAAGAGAACCTATCTTAAAGATTAATTCTTAAAAAAGCAGAGGTGAGTTGTAGGAGATGATAAAAAACTGAAAAAAAATTACAATTATATTGAAGATCGGTTCAAAAGCTATGGTTGGTTGGTTAGTCGGCAATTCAAATTAGCAGGCGATAATCAAGGAATAGAAAAAAAATATATATTAGAAGATATGGCAATTAATTCCAGGAAAAGTGAACACGAAAATAATAGAGCTACATAATGAGACACTGCCATTACATAACGCGCTGGGCTTTTGATGTATTTGCCACATAGGCGAATTAGCGTTGTCATACGTCACAGATTAACATTGAAGTTTCGAGTGGAAGATACGGAGTTTGAAGAGAATGCTTCCAGAAATAATTCAAGTAATTAGACAAGTGTTGTTTTCCCACATTCGTGACTCGTACACATCCGTCTCGGCCAACACTAATTACCGAAAAAGGAGAGAGAGAGAGAGAGAGAGAGAGAGAGAGATTCTGTACCTACCAGGAAATACAGAGCAGCCGCCCATCAAACTCCAGGTCTCTCTCTCTCTCTCTCTCTCTCTCTCTCTCTCTCTTCTCTCTCAAATATGAGATTACAAGCAATGAGTATGACGTACCCCACCCCCCTCTCTCTCTCTCTCATATATGAGATTGCAAGCAATTAGTATGACGTACCTCTCTCTCAAATATGAGGTTATTAGCAATAACTATCACCTCTCTCTCTCTCTCGTAGTAGCCATCTTGCTTGGTGAGACGTACCCGCGTGAAGTCAGATTAATCAACAGATATCACAAGTTTAACATACGACTAGAATTTGAGAAATATCTAGAAGTGTTCGTGAACTATCGGTGATAAGATTAGTGTGAAAATAATAGGATAAAGCGTCTTCTAAGTTAGTTTATCAAGTGTAATACTATAAATCAGAACAAGATGGCAGTAAGTTCCAACTGCGGGAAGAGGTGGCGTAATTTGGCGTGTTTAGCAGATTCGCAATACGATGAGGTAGCAGGAAGGGAACTGGCATTTCTCATCTATGAAATCAGCAACAGTCCTAACCAAAAAGATACAAAAGCATTCATAGATATATTAGAAGGATATAATCCTTCAAACTGGAACAAATCTAATGAAAACATCTTGAAAATAATTGAAGAAGTTCCAAATAAAATCCAAGTGGTCAAGAGACTCCATAAAGAAAATATACATAAACCAACATATTCCGACAAAGAAAAATGAATAAGGTGAATCTTGTGAATATCCTAATTGATGCATTAGGAAAAAGAATGCCAAAAGCATGCAAACTGTGTAAGGTTTGGTATAGCATAGTCAATCCACAAAACCTAATCAGAAAATGTGCTGCATGCAACATTCCGACCCATCCACATGTGCTGAGGTAATACAAGATTTGAGAAAAGATACAAGAATTTTTGTTCAAACATGTCTATCCGGGGATAGACAATGTTATTAAATCAAGATTGAAATACAAATAGTTGAGGATGAAGAAGAAGAGGAAGAGGAAGAAGAAGAAAAAGAAGAAGAGGAAAACGGAAGAGGAAAACGAAAGAGAAGTAAACAAAAATGAAATGACAGAAAAAAATAAGAAAACAAAGAACAAGATAAAAGTATGGATGCAGAGATACTCATTGATACTACATATGAGGCAATAAAGCAGCATACCTACGAAGAAATAAATTACGATATGACAACAGAAAAGCAAATCCCGAAGAGGCTCTACCCAGATCTACACAATGACGGGAAAGAGGAAAAAATAGACAAGAAAGACAAAATCTGCAACCTTTTGAAAAGAGGGAATTGCAGATTTGGAGAAAGATGTTACTACAAACATCCTAAGATATATCAAAACTATGAAATATATGGTAAATGTGCATACTTAGATGGATATGGGATGATTGCAGAGATCTGCATCCAAAAATATGTAAAAACCTAAAAGAAGGAAAAGGATGTAAGTTTGACAAAAAATGCAAATATATGCACCCTGTAGCCATGAATCATAATCAAATAAATAACCAACCAAGTAATAAAATCCAAAATAAGAAAGAAACAAATAAAGAGAGAAATCAAGAATATCAGGTAAAAGAGAAAAGCAAACCACCAATGAGATATGCAGAGGTGTCAGCAAAAAAATTTCAAAGCATCAGCTCCGAAATTCTACTCAAGAGATAATAACTGTATTTATTATGCAAGAGGATATTGCAGAAACGGAGAAAATTGCAGATTCAGACACAAAATGAATAATTATGATGAAGGAAGATCAAATATTATGGAAAAGTTGGATTTTTTAATGTCAGAATTTCTGGAAATGAAAAAAAAGAACAACATACCAGAACAGGAAAGAGACATGGGAAAATCCTTATTACTACCAGTATTAAATGAAGGAGGGAAAACACGCAAACCATCATAGTGATGAATGCGCAGGGTTTAGTTACGAGTAACTCAAAAAGAAAAATAGAGTACTTAGAAGAACTAACCCAAAATGAAAAGAAAATAGATATAATGAATATAAGTGAAACCTGGTATTCCCAAGAGACTGGGAATGATGATCAAATAAAAGGGTTCCAAACTTATAGATCAGATAGAAAAAATAGGAATCAAGGGGGAACCGCAATATATGGGAAAGACAAAAAACAAGGAAAAATATATGAGAAATATAGTAACTCAGAATGTGAACTAATAGCGGTAGAATTTGAATCTGAAAAATTGATGAACATATAATATATAGACCTCCAATACTAAAGAGTTTGACTTAATAATTGAAAAATTGGATGATATATGTAGAAATCACAAGGACTGGACTATTCTCCTACTGGTGACTTCAACTTTCCTTTCGTAGAATGGAAAGAACGAATAGGAGATTGTGGTTGTACTTATACATATAAAAAAGAGAGTAATAGTAGTGCAGAAGATAAGAGGCAATTTGAAAAGCTATTAGATATGCTACTAGAATACAACATTCAACAAATAAATCACCTGCCAACAAGAAAGGAAAATACTTTAGACCTAGTATTTGTGAACGAGATGAATTATGTTAAAGAAATAATAGTTTATAATGCGAATATTTCAGACCATAATGTCATAGAATTAACAGTTCATTCCAAAGCAAGTGAAAATAGAGATAAGCAAGAAATGAAAAAGTGGGAAGGATAGGAAAATACACTTCTACAGCAGTAAAAAAATATAAAAAAATGGTCAGAAATTAATGAAGAATTAAACAAAGATTGGATAACATTTTCGTAAGTGATGACATAAGGGTAAATACGGAGATATTATATAAAATATTGGAGAAAATAGTGGAAAAATATATACCGAAGAAGAAAAGTAAACATCATTCATGCATACCAAGAGACAGAAGGATCTTGTTCCAGAAAATCAGAAAGTGGAAAAAAGGTCTTGCAAAAGAAAAAAATGCATGGAAAGTTATAGAACTAAAAAGTAAGATAGAAAATGCAGAACAAAAGATTATACAATCAAAAGAAAATGAAAAACTGGACTTGGAAGAAAAAACCCTATTAAATATCAAGCAAAACCCAAACTATTATACTCATATGCGAAGAAGATGAATAAAAGAAGAATACAAAAATAGGCCCTCTGAGAATTGAAGGGAGATTAACGAATGAAAAAAAGGAAATTTGCAACATACTGGCAGAACGATATAAGAGAGAATTCACCCCTAGAATAGAATAATAGATAAGAAGATAATGATATAGAAGTAACGGGAAGAAATAGTGAATATTTAGCTGACATAGAAATTAATGAAGCTGATATTGTGCAGGCAATTAATGAAATTAAAAATGGAGCTGCTGCAGGGCCGGATGGAGTCCCTGCTATTTTGTTAAAGAAAGTAGTTCATTCTATCGCAAAGCCACTTGCAATATTATTAAGTCAAAGTGTAGATACAGGCAAGATTTATGATGACACAAATTAGCATATATCACCCCTACTTTCAAAAGTGGATCAAGACTAGAGGCAAGTAATTATAGGCCTGTTGGAGTCTAACATCACATATTATGAAAGTGTATGAAAGGGTAATGAAGAAAAATATTATGAAACATTTAATAAAAAATAATTTGTTTAATATAGGACACACGGTTTCGTACCCGGAAAAAGTACACAAACCCAACTGTTAGTCCACCGTGAGAACATATTCAAAAATATGAAAAGCGGAAATGAAAACAGATGTGGTTTATTTAGACTTTGCAAAAGCTTTTGACAAAGTAGACCATAATATATTAGCAAAGAAAATTAGAAAACACAATATCGTAGATAAAGTAGGAAGATGGTTAAAAGAATTTTTACACAACAGAAAACAGATAGTTATTGCAAACGATGAGAAATCGGATGAAACCAAGGTAATATCCGGTGTGCCACAAGGTACGGTGCTAGCTGCAATATTGTTTGTTATTATGATTGAAGACATAGACAGTAATGTTAAGGATTCGGTAGTGAGTAGTTTCGCTGATGACACAAGAATAAGTAGAGAAATTACTTGTGATGAAGATAGGAACGCTCTACAAAGAGACCTTAACAAAGTATATGATTGGGCAGAGGTAAATAGGATGGTATTTAACTCTGATAAATTTGAATCAATAAATTATGGAGACAGAGAAGGAAAGCTATATGCATATAGGAGACCTAATAATGAGACAATCACAAATAAGGAAGCAGTTAAAGACCTTGGTGTGATGATGAATAGGAAACATGTTATGCAATGATCAAATAGCAATTCTGTTGGCAAATGTAAAGCAAAAATGGGAATGTTGTTACGGCACTTCAAAAACAAGAAAAGCTGAACACCATGATTATGCTTTATAAAACATATGTTCGTAGTCCACTTGAATATTGCAATATGATATGGTACCCACAATATCAAAAGGATATTGCACAAATAGAGAGTGTACAAAGGTCCTTTACAGCTAGAATAGAAGAAGTTAAGGACCTAGACTACTGGGAAAGACTACAATCCTTAAAATTATATAGTCTAGAAAGGAGAAGAGAACGCTACATGATAATTCAGGCATGGAAACAGATAGAAGGGAATAACAGAAAATATCATGGAACTAAAAATATCAGAAAGAGCAAGCAGAGGTAGATTAATAGTGCCCAAAACTATACCAGGAAAAATAAGGAAAGACACAGGACATTAATCCACTACGCACCAGCATCGATAATGCAGCGTCTATTCAATGCGTTGCCAGCTCATCTGAGGAATATATCAGGAGTGAGCGTAGATGTGTTTAAGAATAAGCTCGACAAATATCTAAACTGCATCCCAGACCATCCAAGATTGGAAGATGCAAAATATACCGGAAGATGTACTAGCAACTCTCTGGTAGACATTAGAGGTGCCTCACACTGAGGGACCTGGGGCAACCCGAACGAACTGTAAGGTCTGTAAGGTAAGGTCTGTCTCTCTCTTTCTCTCCTCTCTCTCTCTCTCTCTCTCTCTATCCCAAATATGAGATTACAAGCAATGAGTATGAACATCCTACCTACCTAACTCTCTCTCTCTCTCTCTCTCTCTCTCTCCTCTCTCTCTCTCTCTCCACGAGCTCAGCCCAGCTCGAAAAAGGGCGAGGGACAAGAGTTCATTTCTTGTATGACAAAACTTGGAACGAGCGACGAAGCACGCGAAACTGATCAGACGAAAATGTCCCTATGATTTCTTTAGGGGGAGGGGAGGAGGGGAGGGGGGGAGGAGATGGGAGGGGGAGGAGGGGAAGGGAGGGGGCTGTTTGTATGTTTTCGACAACGTCTCGCGACCCGCTCGCCAGATTGCCTTCAATTCTCTTCAATTCCTCACAAAACAAACGCCGGATACTTTGCTACAAAAAATAGTCCTCATACCGGCTGTTCCGCGGATTTGGTTCCGCTATAGCGGAAGGTATATGGATGAGAAACTGGCCAACTTTTTGGACTAGTGTTTGTGTGTGTGTGTTTTTTCTTTTCCTTTCTTTCTTCTTCTTCTTCTTTTTCTTCTTCTTCTCCAAATATCGGAACAATTTACAAGGCTTCTGAAGATTTAGATAATAATTCATCTAATTCCTTTTTCCTGATCTAGTTATATATACAAATACAATGCTAGGCTAAACTGAATATTTCCCTGTCTCAAAATTAACGCTGAATGAGTAATTGACACTAATTAACTGAAATTTATCATATTTTAGAATGTAAGTAACAGTTGATTTAAGCAAACGAAACTAATGTATATATATATATATATATATATATTATATATATATATATATATATATATATATATATATATTAAATGCATAATATATATGAATATTGAAGCGCATATACACATCCTCATACCAAAAATAAATAATAAATAAATAGATAAATAAATAAATATATAGAAACGTCAGTGGTCAGTGCTGATATTACAGAAATAAATGTATTGGTTTTATGCACAATTTGTTCTTGTATCTGCGTATGAATTCTGTTCTAAGTTAGCTTAATTATATAAAAAAGAAACACGCAGTCGTCTTGGCTGCGCATACTGGCAAGTATGTTTAATGCGCGACAAGCTTCGCGCATGCGCATTGATAATCAGATGCACAAATAGAAACACCAGGAAATAAATAGCTAATCACGGACATGGAAAACACAAGGAAATAAATATGTAATTAAGTGTATTCAAAAGACTGTCGAAGGAAAACATTATTTGGTTACTGGGAAAGCTTATGATATAAAAAAACTAACAATGCTTATGTCAATTTCACAGATTACTTATAAAAAAATACTTTTGGGGTGGGGGGAACTTGAAAAGAAAATAAAAAAAGACACTCAGGGGGTGGGAAACTTAAAAAAAAAAAAGTACAACTTAGGGGTGGGAAACTTACCAAAAAAAAAAGACACTTAGGGGTGGGAACTTAAAAAAAAAAAAAAAGACACTTAGGGCGGGGTGGGAACTTAAAAAAAAAAAAAAAAAAAACAAAAAAAAAAAAAAAAAGACACTTAGGGTGGGAACTTAAAAAAAAAAGGGACAAACTTAGGCAGGGTCTTGGGAACTTAAAAAAAAAACAAAAAAAAAAAAAAAGACAACTTAGGGGTTGGGGGGGGGAACTTAAAAAAAAAAGGACACTTAGGGGTGTGAACTTTAAAACAGGACACTTAGGGGTGGGAACTTAAAAGAAAAAAAAAAGGGACACTTACGGGTGGGAACTTAAAAAAAAAAGACCACTTAGGGGTGGGGAACTTAAAAAAACAAAAAAAAAAAAAGGACACTTTACGGGTGGGAACTTACAAACAAAAAAAAGGACACTAGGGGGCCGGGGAAAACCTTAAAAAAAAAACAAAAAAAAAAAAAGACCACTTACGGGTGGGAAACTTAAAAAAGAACTTAAGAGGGGTGGGAACTTAAAAAAAAAAAGGACACTTAGGGGGGGAACTCAAAAAAAAAAAAATAGGGACAACCCTTATGGGAAAAAAAAAAAACTAAAAAAAAAAAGACACTTAGGGTGGGAACTAAAAAAAAAAAAGGACAACTTAGGGTGGGAAACTTAAAAAAAAAAAAAAAAACACTTAGGGGCGGGAACGTTTAAAAAAAAAAGGGACACTTAGGGGTGGGACTTAAAAAAAAAAAAGACACTTTTAGGGGTGGGGAACTTTACCCAAAAAAAAAGGACACTAGGGTTTTGGGGAAACTTAAAAAAAAAAGACAACCCTTAGGGGTTGGGAACTTAAAAAAAAGACACTTTAGGGGGTTGGGAACTTCAAAAAAAAAAAGGACACTTAGGGGGTGGGAACATTAAAAAAAAAAAAAAAAAGACACTTATGGGGTGGGAACTTAAAAAAAAAAAGACACTTACGGGTGGGAACTTAAAAAAAAAAAAGACACTTAGGGGTGGGAACTTAAAAAAAAAAGACACTTACGGGTGGGAACTAAAAAAAAAAAGACCACTTAGGGGGTGGGAACTTAAAAAAAAAAAGACACTTACGGGTGGGAACTTAAAAAAAAAGACACTTACGGGTGGGAACTTAAAAAAAAAAAAAAAAAAGACACTAGGGTTGGGGGGGAACTTAAAAAAAAAAAAAAGAAAAAAAAAAACACTTAGGGGTATGGGAACGGGGTTAAAAAAAAAAAAAACGGGACACTTAGGGGGTGGGAACTTAAAAAAAAAAAAAGACACTTAGGGGTGGGGAATTAAAAAAAAAAAAGGGGACACTTAAAAACAAAAAAACAAAAAAAGACACTTAGGGGTGGGAACTTAAAAAAAAAAGACACTTAGGGGGGAATGGGAACTTAAATTGGTTAAAAAAAAAAAGACTACTTAGGGGTGGGAACTTAAAAAAAAAAGAAAAAAAGGGAACCTTAAAAAAAAAAGACACTTACGGGGGGGAACTTAAAAAAAAAAAGACACTTACGGGTGGGAACTTAAAAAAAAAAGACACTTACGGGTGGGAACTTAAAAAAAAAAAGACCACTTCTTAAAAAAAAAAGTTGGGGGGGAAACTTAAAAAAAAAAAAGCTTGGGGTGGGAACTTACGGGGTGGTTACTTAAAAAAGGGACTTCAGGGGTGAAAAAGAACTTAAAAAAAAAAGTAAAAAAAAAAAAAAGACACTTACAGGGGTGGGAACTTAAAAAAAAGACCACTTTAGGGGGTGGGACTTGAGGGGGGAAATAAAAAAAAAAGAAGGGAACTTACGGGTTGACAACTTAAAGGGAAAAAAAAGGACACTTAGGGGTGGGAACTTGAAAGAAAATAAAAGAAGAAACTTACGGGGGGGGTTGGTTAGGGTGGGAAACTTAAAAGAAAAAAAAAAGGACAACTTAGGGTGGGGTGGGAACTTAAAAAAAAGGACATTAGGGGTGGGAACTTAAAAAAAAAAGGGACAACTTAGGGTGAACTTAAAAAAAAAAAAGGACACTTAGGGGTGGGAACTTAAAAAAAAGGACCCACTTAGGGGGGTGGGAACTTGAAGAAAATAAAAGAGAAACTTTACGGGTGGGAACTTAAAAAAAAAAAAGGACACTTACGGGTGGGAACTTAAAAAAAAAAGACACTTAGGGGTGGGAACTTAAAAAAAAAAGGACACTTACGGGTGGGAACTTAAAAAAAATAAAAAAAGACTCTTACGTGTGGGAACTTAAAAAAATGGACACTTAGAGGTGGGAACTTGAATAAAGGACACTAGAGGTGGAACTTGATAAAAAGGACACTCAGAGGTGGGAACTTTAAAAAAGGACACTTAAGGGTGGGAGCTTAGATAAAGGACACTAGAGGTGAGAACTTGATAAAAAGGACACTCAGAAGTGGGAACTTAAAAAAATGGACACTTAATGGTGGGAACTTAAAAATGGACACTTAATGGTGGGAACTTAAAAAAGGACACTTAATGGTGGGAACTTAAAAAAGGACACTTAGAGGTGGGAACTTAAATAAAGGACACTAGAGGTGGGAACTTAAAAATAAGGACACTTAAGGGTGGAAACTTAAAGAAAAGGGCACTTAGGGATGGGAACTTCAAAAAAAGGACACTTAGGGGTGGGAACTTAAAAAAAATAAAAAAGACACTTAGGGGTGAGAACTTAAGAAAAGGACACTATGGAGTGAAAACTTAAAGAAAAAAAAAAGAGAGAAAAAAAAACTTAGGGATGGCAACAAGACATAATAATAAGAGAGGATTAAAGAAGGAGGAATTAAAGTTATGTAAAACAAATAAATAATAATAAAAAAAAAATTCAAGAAGGAAACTTATTTAGATCCTCCAACGGAACAACGGAGACTGGAGTCAGAGAGAGAACGGAAACAAAAAGAAGAAGAAGAAGAAGAAAAGATAAATAAAACATGAAAAGGAAAACAACGGAAACGTGAACAGCGAAGACGGAATAAAAGAGAGAGGCAGGAATGCGAGAGAGAGAGAGAGAGAGAGAGAGAGAGAGAGACTTATTTTCAGGCGAATAACAATGATGGGGGATGGAAGGGAAGGAGGAAGAGGAGGATAGGAAGGCAAAAATGGATGTTATTATAAACACGCAACAGATTTCCCATCGTTATGAGAATTCGGTAGAGAAACAACTAAAAAAATAAGTAAACAACAAAATGCAAAGAGGATAAGAGAGAGAGAGAGAGAGAGAGAGAGAGAGAGAGAGAGAGAGAGAGAGAGAGAGAGAGCGGAATAAAAACGTTCCGAAAATATCTTGAAGTCTCTCTCTCTCTCTCTCTTCCTAATAAGAGAGAGAGAGAGAGAGAGAGAGAGAGAGAGAGAGAGAGAGAGAGAGAGAGAGTGGAATAAAAACTTTCGAACAAATCTTGAAGTTCTCCATATCTCTCTCTTCCTAATAAGAAAGAGAGAGAGAGAGAGAGAGAGAGAGAGAGAGAGAGAGAGAGAGAGAGGAATAAAAACGTTCCGAACAGATCTTGAAGTCTCTATATCTCTCTCTCTTCCTAATAAGAGAGAGAGAGAGAGAGAGAGAGAGAGAGAGAGAGAGAGAGAGAGAGAGAGAGTGGAATAAAAACGTTCCGAAACATCTTGAAGTCTCCATATTTCTCTCTCGTCTAAGATAGAAAGAGAAGAGAGAGAGAGAGGGAGAGAGAGAGAGAGAGAGAGAGAGATAGAGAGAGAGAGGAATAAAAAACGTTCGAAACAGATCTTGAAGTCTCTATATCTCTCTATTCTTCCTAATAAGAGATGAGAGAGAGAGAGAGAGAGAGAGAGAGAGAGAGAGAGAGGGGAGAGAGAGTAAAAACGTTCCGATCACATCTTGAAATCTCTAGAGCTCTCTCTCTCTCTCTCTCTCTCTCTCCCTCTACTAATAATAAGCTCAGCTCCAGAAACCAGGACTTGTTACAGCGGGCTAATTGTTACGACTCATTTTGTCCATGTGCGTCAGTGCCTGTGTACGTTCGAACGTGTGTGTGTGAGTGTGTGTGTGCACGTCCAACAACGAAAACACAGAGGGGCCCACAAGACCTCAGGTCTGTGTTAATTCAGCGCGTGAGTCTTTCCCACAAACCACTAATTATCAAGGAACCGGTCCAACCTGGCACTCTTCTTCATATACCAGAACCAACACGCAAACTGAATTATGCGAGAAATGGTAAATGCCGAATTATTCCCTCGCCCGAGTAGGGACGGAAGCACTAGCAACAAGCCGAGAGAGAGAGAGAGAGAGAGAGAGAGAGAGAGAGAGAGAGAGAGAGAGAGAGTGTTACAAAGAGTTACAAGGATCAGGATGTCTCAAAGACTTGTTAGTCTATCCTAAGAGGAGATATCGAGAGCTCACTTATCTGTAGGAGCAGATTTTACTGTGCATTCACAGTGTCCTCCAAATGATTTTGTCTAGCTCTCTTTTAAACTTTTCCACACTGTTGCTGTTTACAACTTCTTTCTGGTGGCAGTTTATTCCATGTGGCACATATCTTGTATGTAAAGGAGTTCCCCACAATGGGATGTGTTGTATCTCTTCAGTTCGAGAGAGAGAGAGAGAGAGAGAGAGAGAGAGAGAGAGATTCCGTCTTGACATTCAACTTAGAAGGCACCTGCTGTATTTTAAAAAACCACATAAAGATATGACAATGAATGTAATATAAGAAATTTAAAACAACATTTCAATTTAAGTATGAAACTTTCAAGATTTTTTTTTTCAACTTTCTGATGACATTCGAGGCTCGGCGGAATGTTGCTGATTCGTGCCTAAGATCAGTAGTCGTCACCAGCTGATGTTCCAAGAGATACTGATGAATTTTGTTTGAAGATTTCCTTTGAAAAGTATGATGAAGAGGCTCGAATTTCCTCACCCAGAGTATTGCCTAAACCACGCGAATAAATCGCAAAATGTATATGCTACGGTTGTTATATGCACTTAAGAGCATTACCTAAGTGCAACCGATGACTTATGTGCGAAAGGAGTTAGTTTTTTTTTTCATTTCACTTTACTGTTCGTTATCTGCTGAGAATATAATGGCATCGCTACCTTTAATCAAATAACAAGTATTACCACACTTATACACGCATTATAAACAATACATAAATATAATATAGAATATAACAAACGCACCATAAGTATATATATATATATATATATATATATATATATATATATATATATATATATATATATAGATATATACATATATAAATCGATCCCAGTCAAAAATGCCCTGAAGCCGATTTGTGGAAAATAATTTTTATGCCCTTATTTCACCAAAGCAGCGAAGTGACTTGATATTTATTCGCCTCCCTTGAGTCTTGTTTGTTTGTTTGTTTGTATGGTGCTTTCACGTTGCATGGAACCAGTAACGGTCATTCAGCAACGGGACCAACAGCGGCTTGACGTGGCTTCTGAACCACGTCGAGAGAGAACTTCTATCACCAGAATACACATCTCTGACCTCCTCAATGGAATGCCCGAGAATCGAACTCACGGCTAACGAGGTGGCACGCTGACACCATACCGACCACGCCACTGAGGCGCTGTCAGGATAGAGATGAGATTTGGGAAGGGCACGCTCTCTCGAACCACGTCTCCTTCTGGAGGGACATGGAATAAGGTGGAAAATGTTTTATTTTAATTTATAACTATTGTCTTTGTATTATTAAATATGAAGCATATCTATGATTATACTACATCTAGAAACCCACTGAACAGCTTGCTAATCCCTTCCATGTTTATAAGTACACGCCACTTATTCAAATTAATTAACCACGTCCAACATCATTAATGATATACCATGTACATATAAAAAAATCTAACTAAACGACTCGGTAATCCCTTTAAACCTTATAAGGTCCCGCTACTTATTCTTTTTTAAAACAATGATAACCACATTCACCATGATAATACGTTCGCATCATTAAACATACAGAATATTTATGCAAATGCTTCGTAAAGGAAAGAACTAAAGTGCTCGAAGTCTCTTCATATCACTTAAGGACTCGCTGCACACACACACACACACACACAAAGACATCATTCGCCAACCTGAACCGTGAATCTCCGAGTGAGGCCTTTCTCTGATGCCATTTTTTTGGGGTCTCTCAACCACAGACAAATCATCCCCAAATTTGGGCCCCCGAGTTAATTCTTGGGGAGAATGGCTGCTGTTCTTTCAATTCTCCCGAGATGAAGATCCATTTCATGCAACGGCGGACGAAGGTAAACTCGCAAGGAACGGATAGGAGGTCCCAGACACGAAGCCAATTATAATAACTTTCACATGAATGCCAATCCAATAGTCTCTTTCCCCCGGCCTTAAAATGGAGACGAAAGGAGGAGGGAGTGAAAAAAAGAAAAAGAAAACGAGTAGATTTCTTTTTTTTTTTTTTTGAGGGGGCGAACCTGACACGTTCTCTATAACCTCATTCGCCACTTGACCGCGGAATTATAAGGGGAAATAACACAAAATAAGATCCCAGAGAGTATAATGGAAATATCCCTCGAAAGCAATTATTTTTAAGTAGATAAATGTCCTTCAGTAGCAGCAGCAGCAAGAGAAGCAGGCAGAGGTGCCTCTGGCAAGCACCGTCGCCTTAACTCTTTATGGCAAGGCGAATTGGCCATTACTGGCATTTCTTTTTCCAGGACCTCCACCTCTCCCATCTCCTTGAAGGAAGGGAGGAGGAACCCCCCCTCCTCTCTCTCTCTCTCTCGTGTGTGTGTGTGTGTAAACGCTGCTCCCGCTCTCGCCTCTACGGCTCCCAAAGGGACAGAATGAGAAATTAAATCTATCCAGATGTTGCTTCTATTTTCTGGTCATCTTGAAGCGATCTCCTCCTCCTCCTCCTCCTCCTCCTCCTCCGCCGACGCTCAGGCGGGACCTCTTGGGGCCGCCGGAGAAGCCGAAAGGGCTGGGTTCCAGGATGCCTGGAGCCGACACAAATTTTGCCCCTTCTCTCTCTCTCTCTCTGGATTATGTATATTCCGGTTTTTCATATTGTTAAGTTATCTCTCTCTCTCTCTCTCTCTCTCTCTCTCTCTGGATTATGCATATTCCAGTTTTTCATATTATTAAGTTATTCTCTCTCTCTCTTCTCTCTTCTCTATCTTCTCCTCGCTCTCTCTCTGGATTAGGTATATTCCAAGTTTTTCATATTGTTACCGGTCTCTCTCTCTCTCTCTCTCTCTATCGGGATTTTATGTATTATTTTTTTCCAGTTTTCATATTGTTACCGTTTTTCTGTCGCTCTCTCTCTCTCTCTCTCTCTCTCTCTCTCTCCCTCCTCCTCCTCCTCCTCCTCGACCCTCTCTCCTTCCGGACGGAAAACGGACAAAAAAAGTTGATGGAGAGAGAGAGAGAGAGAGAGAGAGAGAGAGAGAGAGAGAGAGAGAAGGGGGAGGGAGGGGGGGGAGGGAGGGAGCTGAAATTAACGTAGGCTCAAGAAAATACTGACTTCCCCAAATTGTCGAATAAATGGCCCGTAAGAAAGAGAGTTATTGAGAGAGGCTTCTTTAAGAAGTGGTCAAAGAATTACCGGTCTTTTGCTTGGGAATATTCTCCTTGTGTTCCTAAATGCAATGTTACAAATACACACACACACATATACTATATATATACTATATATATATATATATATATATATATATATATATATGATATATATATAGATATATATATAGATATATATATATATAATATATAGTATATATATATATATAGATATATATATATATTTATAGATTTATTATAGTATATATATACATAGTATATATATATGATCTATATATATATATAGATATATATATATATATATATATAGATATATATATAGATATATATATATATATATATATAGATATCATATATATATAATATATATATATATATATATATATATATAGATATATATAAAGATATACATATATATATATTATATATATATAGATATATATTATAGATATATATATATATGATATATATAGTATAGATTATAGATATATATATATATATATATATATATATATATATATATATCTATATCTATATCTATATATATATATATGTATATTGTATATACTATATATATAAAGAATAGATTACATAGATACCATATATATATTATATATATAATATATATAGATATAATAGATAATTGATATATAGATATTATATATAGATATCTATATATAATATATATCTATATCTATAGAATAGAATCATATAGATATATATATAACATATAGATTATATATATAATTAAATATAATTATATATACATACACACACACAAATAAATATTATACACAACACACGTGCAAACAAACATAGATTGTTCCTCATAAACAAAAAATAATTGTTCTAAATTACTTTTCCTGTTTATAAAGTTAAAAAAATTAAGTGCAAATATTATTATTATATTATTATTATTATTATTATTATATTATTATTATTATTTTTATATTTTATATTATTTATTGGAAGGAGACCCTCTTTCAAACAAGTCATGAAAGGATTACTGCTGCATCAGTGCATTCAACTTGTAAATAGTCTTCTCTATTTTTCTAATAATTGCTTTCTCTCATCTACTACAACTGGCGCGTATTGCGCCGATGTGATTATTATTATCATTATTATTGTTATTATTATTAAGTGCTGGAAGAAGCCCTTCGTTATAAAACATGTTTTTCTGAAATAGTCATTATTTTCTATAAAGCATCTCATTATTATTGTCATTATCAGTATTATTTTTTTTTATTTATTTATTTTATTTTTTTTGGTTTATCACAGTCCTCCAATTCGACTGGGTGGTATTTATAGTGTGGGGTTCCGGGTTGCATCCTGTCTCCTTAGGAGTACATCACTTTTCTTACAATGTGCGCCGATTCTAGGATCATCATCATCATCATCATCATTATTATTATTATTATTATTATTATTATTATTATTATTATTATTATTATTAAGAATATCCTTGGGTTATCTTTATGACCAACTGAATAGTAAATCCAAATCTCAATCTCCCCTTCATCCATCTTCTCGAGAAATGACATTTGAATATCGGACTGTTCTTTGTGCATATCTGAAGACGTCATTAGGTCTCTTTTATTCATAAAGGCTAAGCTTCGACTGGAAAAAGCATAAAATGTGAGGAGATCGGATCTGGCCGTGACTTTTATGCGTGAGTCTATCTCCTCTTCCGCCTGCGCCTGCATTTTGACAAAAGAGGTCCAGTTAACGAATTTGCTGCGTCTTGCAAGATGAGAAAAGGTCAGGTCTTTCATATTATTATGAATTTATATATAATTATAACGAGCTTGTTGGCGCTACGCGCCCTGGAACTCGGCGCTGCTGTCTCCCGCTATCCATTCGACCCCTTACATAAAACCCGGCCCCCCAACGGGTGGGGAGGGTGTGTGTGTGTGTGCATGTGTGTGTGTGTGTGTGAGTCAAACCGGTTTCTACGAGGCGTGGGATGGCTGTGTCATGTCGGCCCTATTGTCAAACCGGGGAGGTCAAACAAGATCAGATCATCTCCGATTTTATTATTATTAATGAATATTATAATTATTATCATTATTATTATTATTATTATTATTATTATTATTATTATTATTGAGATTTGCTTTTTCACTCTTCGTATTTAGCCTCCTGGAGCTGACTTCTGCAGCCACCTGAGGTCCCTAGCTGGAAATTAATTGTATGAACCTGTGTTATTAACTGTTATCATTTCTAATATTTATACTACTACTCTCAATATTATTACTGTCATTGCCATCTTTATGAAAACTATTCTTATCACTGCATCGGCAACTGTGAGGTAATTGCCGATTATCATTTTTATCATTTCATCTCTTGCATCTAGATAGTGTATACGTATTGTATTGTCTCTACTTAGTATATTTTACATGTATGTGGCCCTGAGCTAAAATAAAAATGATTATTATAATAATTATTATTATTGTTATTAAACGACCCTTCTCAGTTGCCTGTAAAAGGACACTATCGAGATGGCGATTTGTCTGTCCGTCTGCATTCATTTATTCTGTCCGCTCACAGATCTAGAAAAAAAAAAAAAAAAACTCTTGAGGCTAGAGGGCTGCAAATTTGTATATTGATCATCCACCCTCCAATCAGCGAACATACCAAATTGCAGCCCTCTAGCCTCAGTAGTTTTTATTTTATCTAAAGTTAAAGATAGCCATGGTCGTGCGTCAGGCAACGCTATAGGTGCCAACAACACAGGCCACCACCACCACCGGGGCTGTTGGTGAAAGTGTCATTTGGCGCCGTGGCTGAGACCGTCATACAGCATTATACGGCGCGTTTTCTTTACTTGTTCAAGAACGGCCGAGAATGATATCGAATGGCTGATTTTGATAAGCTTGCGATATTCCAAGGATTACGAAGCTAATCTCGTCTAACTTTTTTGGAAGCGAAAGGGAAATAAAACTTTTATATTTTTTTTTATTTTTCTTACGCCTATGTTTCTTTCCTAGGTTTGGAAGCGGAATTGTCTTATTTATGGAATTCACAGACGCGTGAAGCGACGCAAACGTTCGTTACAGGGGGCCAAGGCATATAAACTTGTATTTCAGAGAAACGTTGCTATTCTCTGCAAGTGTTTTTGCCAATGGATATATATATACACAGAAATTTGTATCTTTTTTGTATCATTTTTTTATATGAATTACCAACATTCTTTTCCGTGTCTTCATATGACATATTTTTCCGTTCATCTGACATATTTTTCCGTTCATATGACATATTTTTCCGTTTATATGACATATTTTTCAGTTCATAAGACATTTTTCCGTTCATCTGACATATTTTTCCGTTCATATGACATATTTTTTCCGTTCATATGACATTTTTCCGTTTATATGACATATTTTTCCGTTCACATGACATTTTTTCCGTTCATCTGACACATTTTTCCGTTCATCTGATATATTTTTCCGTCCATATGACATATTTTTCCGTTCATACGACATATTTTTCCGTCCATATGACATATTTTTCCGTTCATTTGACATATTTTTACGTCCATAAGACATATTTTTCCGTTCATATGACATTTTTCCTTGTCTTCATCTGACATATTTTTCCGTATCTTCATATGACGTATTTAATTCTAAAACAATACAATATTCCTATTTAAAGCTTTATTTTTTCTTTGGTAGAAACTTTATTAGGCATTTCAACGAATTATAATTTTTGAATGCAGAATGGGCCCTTTTAATGTATACCGACAAATAATATTTTTTAAAAGTAAAGTTTGAATAAAAAGGAAAACAGAAAACTCATTCATAGTATCAGGTTACAATTAGCAAATTAATGGAATTAAAAACACTTTCTTTCTTTAATACCGGAAAGAATGAAAACAAGTAAAAAAAATGCGACCAAGTTCCTTCGGCGCAACCGAGTTTTCTGTACAGCGTATAATGCTGTATGAAACTCTCACGGCGCCAGACGCACACGATCATGGCTAACTTTAACCTTAAATAAAATATAAACTCCTGAGGCTAGAGGGCTGCAATTTGGTATTTTTGATGATTTGAAGGTGGGTAATCAACACACCAATCTGCAGCCCTCTAGCCTCAGGAATTTTTAAAGTGTGGACGGACAGACAAACGGACATGTCAACGGGTTTTTTTTACAGAAAACTAAAAGGGACTGAATACTATGAAGCACAATCACGTTCATTAAAGACGAAGATGAATAAAATCATTTTCATTGGCAATGAATCTTCAGTAGTGTACCTAACAATATATCACTTGAATAGATACCTGTTTTTTGACACACATTATTAACATGATCTTATTAATACTCTTTGTAAAAGATTGTCTTTTTAACACTCCCGAGCATTTTTTTTAAAAGATTTTCTTCTCAATATGACTGACTTTTCAAAGGACTTCACCTTCTTTGTGAAAGGTTTTCTAATTATTAGCTGTGTTTAGCTTCTTTTTTTTTTTTTGCTGAAGTAATCGTCTCCAACTTTCTTCTTTTCTTACAAAATATGGACTTGCCAATAGCATTCAGAATTTTTGTCAAAGGCAATTATAATGATGTCATCAGTTTTTTGTAAAATACTCTCTTAATGATAGTTTTCGTTTTTTGTAAGACTGTCTCGATAGTAGTCTCCAGATATTTTTGTAAGAATCATCTAATTAATAGTCTTCAGATTAAAAAAAAAAAAAAAAAGGTTATCTTATCAATTGCATTCAGATTTTTTTTCGGGAGGGGGGCGGGTTGGGAAACTGTATTATTAATAGTCATTATTTTTTGGCAAAAGTAACCATCTTTTGCAGCCAAAACCAGGCGACATCTCGTGAATTTGGGTTCTCGTCCCAAGACGGGACACTAGAAATAGAACGTGAGTCTGTAGGGTTAAATTCCTATACATTACGAAAAACCAGTAAATGAAAAAATGAATAAATAAATAAGTAAATCATGTATACGGTTTGGGTAGACTTGGGTTTTTGGACGCAAGGATAAACTTTTAACGAGGCAGGGCCAGCGATTCCCATTGGTATTCCAGGCGTCAAGGAAGCATCCGAGGTTACAGTCTGTCTAATTGCTGTACTACAACGTAACATGTTAAGGTTTTAGCATTTTCAGCCTTTCCAATATTACCATTCGGTCAGATTATCATAGAACCGTCAGTTATTCTTATCATATATTTTTATTTTTTTTATTTTAGGCTGTAATAGCAATATAAGTCAACAAATTATGGTAGGAGTATTAAACTTGATGCATAAACTATTAGCTAGCAACTCTTCTATACAATTAACCATGGATAATTTATCTTTTACTCCTGCCAATAATTACTTGAGTGGCATTGCTGTTGCAGCCTAAAATACAAGGCATGATCCGACCGACAGCTTACTCAGGGCGCGTGCTAAAATCTATGGTCAAATTGTGCGTTTTTTCCACCAACGAAAATTAAAATAAAGACGCTATATTTTATTACAAATAATTTTTCTGAACTGTGTAACAGACCTTTTTTAGGCTTTCCTAAAAGCCCCCACCATCAACAAGTACTACAACAGCATCAACAACATCAGCAACAAAGTAGTTTATAGGCTTCCTCCCAGAGTAAGCGAAATATATATGTATATAGCTAGTAAAACTGCCGGGTATATAACTTGTCTAAATGGCAATCGTTAACAAGCTGAAAATTATAAACTTTGAGCAGTTTACGATTTAGAACAGCAATCACACAGACTGTAACGTCAGATGCTCCCATGATTCCTAAGAATAACAAGTGGGAATCGCTGGCCCTGATTCGCTTAAAAGTTATCCTTGCATCCGGAAACCCAAGTCGGCTCTAGTAGCATACACAACTGCACAAACGAATGTAATTACTATAGCTGGTTCACTTAAGGTAGATTCTTGGATGAGCCCTATGCTTACGAGACATTTTACTTGTCGGGCGCTGATTGGCTGGTACCGAGAGGCAGGCAGCTCCCGGCCAATCAGCGGCCGCCAAAACAAACGTCTCGCAGGCATAGGGCTCACCCGAGAATCTACCTTAAGTGAACTTGCTATAGTGAAGCAATCACACACGTTTTGACATTCACATTCACCAGGCGTTTGGTCCTTTCATAATGCAGAAATTGACCTCAAAAGCCTTACGCTTATATATTTATATATATATATATATATATATATATATATATATATATATATATATAGTATATAAACATATATATATATATATTATATGTAATATATATATATATATATATATATATATATTATATATATATAAATATTATTATTGCATACATATCTGAATTTCACTTCTGATTCAAACGTTTGTCGAGACAATCTTATCCAAAAAGCTTCACCGTGACTATATATTATATATTATATATATATATATAGATTATATATATATATATATATATATATATATATATATATATATATAGATATATATATATATTTATATACATATATGTATATATTATATATATATATATTATATATATATATATATTGATTATATAAAAGTGTGTGCGTATTGGGGACCTGCAAACGTGCACACGTGTGTGCCAGCCAGACTTCTGAACAAGTACGCAAAGGGGGCGGGGGCGGGGGGGGGGGGGGGAAAGGGGGGGGGGGGGGGGGGGAGTTTAGGGGAGAAATATCCTAGAATGTTATAGAAATGTCGGACCATAGTCCTCGATCCTTGAAGCGGATATACTCTTTCGAAAACGAAACCTTTGCCCTGAGTACACCCATACCAACACCGATTACCATATATTATGAACTTACGTGCTTGACTTAGTCGTGTATATTCACTGTTTATTTGAATTTATAGCCTCCGGTCCTCAAAATCGTTCGACAGTTTCAATGTCATCGGATTTCACGCTAGCTTAGATTATGATTTAATTAAATACACATTGTTGTCACTCATTTTAATGCTCGTTAAACAACAAAAAATTTTTACTAAAATACTTACAACATATCGCTGATCTTATTGTGCATACTTATTGTTTATTTTAATTTAATGGCCCAGGGTCAATGTTATTGGGATTTACTTTAGCTTAGATTAGAATAAATACACAATTGTAGTTTCCCAAAACATACATCCTAATTTTAATTCGCTTGAAACAAAATATTTACTGAAATACTTCAAACATCTCAGTTATCTCAGAATAATATTCCTTTCTTTTCGCTTGAAAAAAAACTAGATTATGAAAAAATAAACAATCGTAGTTCCTCAAGATATATTTCCTCATCTTAAATCTCGCGAAAAAATAAAACATTTACAGATATAAATAAAACATCTAAGTCAACGCAGAATAGTATTTCTCTCCTATCACTGAATAAAAAGCTATATTGTGAATAAATAAACAATCGTAGTTTCTCAAGATATATTTACTCATCTTAACTCTCGTGAAACAGTAAAATATTTATGGAAATACATCAAACATCTAAGTTATATCAGAATAGTATTTCTCTCCTATCACTGAAAAAAGCTAGATTGTGAACAAATAAACAATCGTAGTTCCTCAAGATATATTTCCTCATCTGAACTCTCGTGAAACAATAAAAAAAATTACTGAAATACGTCAAACATCTGTCAACTCAGAATGATATTTTCCCCTTCTGCCGCTGGAAAAAAAAGCTAGATTGTGAATAAATAAACAATCGTAGTTCTTCAAGATATATTTCCTCATCTTAAATCTCACGAAACAGTAAAACATTTACTGAAATACATAAAACATCTCCGTCATCTCAAAATGACATTTTCCCCTCCTGCCACTGGTAAAATGTGGAGCACGAAGGTCCACTCGATATCCAGCCACACAAACAAGTTTCCAACGGGAATAGCAGAGACAATACCGCCTCAGAGACACCACCTATCTCCCTAGCAGCCATAAAAATCTCTCTCTCTCTCTCTCTCTCTCTCTCTCTCTCTCTCTCACAAACACAGAGCGAGGCAGCAGCGGAATAAGAAGAACAAGTCCCACAAAAGAAAAGCGAAGTCGAAGAAGGGAAAGGTGGAAGATGGGGAAAGGGGGAAATTGTGATCCAACAATAGGGTGAGAGAGTGACAAGAATCTCTTTTCCACCAAACATGAGGCGTCCCAGGAAGGGGGAATTGTTCGCAGGCGTCAGGGCGACCTCAGGTGACTTCAAGCTGTTTTTCGAGCGTTGGGACGCCCTTCTCTTCCCGCTGCAGTTTTTGTGTGTGTGTGTGTGTATGTGTGTGCTTTGTCCAGGGGGCGGGGGCCGGGGGGCAAGGGAGGAAGACTCTTTCGAAAGGTCGAGGGGCGAGCGTGAGACTGATGCTGTCAAACTGATGGAAAGACAAAGTGATATCTACAACATTAATCCAGTAAAATGAAAAACGATATATTGATGTCTGTCATTAACCAGCTGCATAGGGGATTGACATGAGATAGTTATACCAACCTCTCCGGTCAACAAAGACGAAATAAAATACTATAGTAGATTCACATCAACCGTGCATTTGATGTCTAGGCCAATCCCTTACGACGCTCCTGATTGGCTGTTGAAAAGCCAATCACAAGGCTGAAGACTCTCAGTCTCTCGAGAGAGTTCACATAGGCAGGATGTACGTTCCATTTCTCCTGGAGAATACGTCTTTCAAAAATATCCCTCATGAGAGATGCAGCATACATCCTGCCTATGTGAACTCTCGAGAGAGACTGAGAGTTTTCAGCCCTGTCATTGGCTTATCAACAGTCAATCAGGAGCGTCGTAAGGGACTGGCCTAGTCATCAAATGCACGGTTGATGTGAATCTATTGTAGTCATCAAACAGGTTGAAGAATTTCCGTCATTAGTGTCAGCACT
>NC_087215.1:66115738-66129112 GCF_015104395.2 Macrobrachium nipponense | reverse complement strand
AATCTTGTTTTATCAAGTCAATAATAGAAAAATGTTCTAAATTTAAGTCTGGTTTATAAAACTTGATGCTTTCATAATGAAAAAAGAAAAGGTTGTAGATAAATATAAGCAACAAATTAATATATTCAGTTTTTTACATGTTTTGGACTGTAAAAGATACTTTGTAATTTTGGTTACGGTTAGAATCTGTTTAAGTTTGTGACCGTGTGATATCCGATAATCCTGGATTATCCCTTTTAATGTTTTACCCTTTTGATAATTAACCATCTGGTATTCCTGATCTTGTTTGTACCTGAGGCCTTCCTCTCCAATTGTACTTTAGTACTCCTTGACGATGTCTGAATAAAGACGAAAGCGCTTGGATTCCTGACTATCAATTTCCCGTGTATTCGTTATCTATATATTATATATAATATATATATATATATATATATATATATATATATAGTATATATGTATATAACTAATAAAAAGAGCCCATAAAAACACCAAAATATAGAGAGAATAGTACTATATTTCAGAGACTGCTGTCTCCCTCTTCAGGTAGATGAATGAGAAAAGTTTACAGAAAAGGTGGTATTTATACCAAGAGGTCCATCCACAGGCAAGCCAATTTAGGTCACCCCCGCTGATAATCTTCCTTTAATCTTCTTAAGCGTTGGTTGAATGAAGAAAACCTTGTCGATCGTATCTGAAATCCATGCTCCTTTTGAGATGTTCATTACCTGCCTCTCTTTTATTAAGGCCGATTCCATCATTTGACTCTTGTACCGGCAGTTGCTGCTCTAAATTACATGTGAGAAATTCCAGTTTATTCTATGGTTATGTTCATTTATATGGTTGAAAATAGCTGAGTTCTGTTGTCCATACCTGACTGACCGTTTGTGTTTTATTAATCTCTGAGGAAGTGATTTACCTGTAAATCCGATGTAAGATTGATCACAGTCCTGGCATGGAATTTGGTAAACCCCAGTGCCCTTGGGAAATGTCTTTTGTTGGATGTTAATCAGGGATTTGGCTAAGGCGTTTGGGTAAGTAAATGCAAATAGGTTAGATTTTCTGAGAGTCTGAGTCACCTTCTTAATCGTGTCCAGGCGTGGAATTTTTATTTTATTGGTGGGTGTATCTCTGGTCTTGTCTTTAGGGGGTCGGTAGAAAATTACGTTTGCTTTGTGAATTGCTTTCTCAGTTATATGGCCAGGATACTTTAAAGACGAAAGTTGCTTGCGAATTAATTCAAATTCTTTTTCCAGGAAATCTGGGGAACAAATTCATAAGGCTCTTAAGAACAAGTTGCTGGCTACGCCTATCTTGATAGCAATGTCGTGATTGCTAAAGTAGTGAATGTATGAAAGTGAGAACTTTGGTTTTCTGTATATGGTAAATTTGTATTCTGTCGTGTCTCTGATTATTAAAACATCAAGAAAAGGAATTTTCTTGTCTGTTTCCCATTCAACTTTAAATTTGATGCTGGGCACTAATGCTTTTAATTTTGAGAGGAATTCATTAAAATTGCCCCATCTATTATCCCAAAATGTTAGAATATCACCCACATATCTCATCCACACCATGTTTTTGGGTATTATTGCATTTATTACTGTGGTTTCAAAGTATTCCATGTACAGATTGGCTAAAACAGGACTTAAAGGACTATCCATACTACACCCGAATTTTTGCTTGTAGAATGATTCCCCAAATGAAAATACGTTATTAGATGCACATAATTCAACTAACTTTATTTATTATTTAGTCAAGCCGCGCCAATGGGAAAGGATCTAATAGGGGGATATTTTTGCCCTTCACTACTGGTACATTTGTGAATAGGGAGTCTACGTCAAGGCTTAAAAGTTTTTTGTTTATGTTGTGGAAGTGGTATATGTGCTTCTCTGAATTTGTGACAAAAATCTTCCGAATGTTAATGTGACTGGGAGAAAATGTGCCTAAAGAGGGGAAATGGAGGCAGCTAAACCATTTAGAAATTTTGTAATTGAAGGCTCCGGCACATGAAACGATGGGTCTGAATGGAAGATTGTCTTTGTGAGCTTTGGGAAGGCCATAAAAGTAGGGTAATTTGGGATTAATTACTTTAAATTTCTTTAATAGTGCAATACTCTTTTTGTCTTGGCCAATTAATCTTACTTTCCGAAAAAATTCTGTGGGAACGTTTTGGAGGGGATTTTTCGTCAGTTTGTCGTAAGTGTTTGTGTCGCTAAGGAGCTGGTTGATTTTGTCGAGGTAGAAGTCTTTGTCCATTATTACGATTTTCCCGTCTTTGTCGGATCTACTTATTATAACATCTAACTTTTTTAGCGAGTGGATGGCTATCATGAATCTATGGGGAACAGGATATTTCTTATTTAGGTTAGTTAAAGCATTTAGTAACACTCCTTTTAAACATATCTCTTCACGGTTGTAGTTTTTGTCAGATATAAATTTATCAAAAGCCAATATGAAGTCTAGGTTGTTTTTGCGGTCTGGCATAAGGGCAAAGGATAAGCCTAGATTTAAAACTAAATGTTGATTTACAGTAAGGGGGGTGTTGGATAAGTTTAAAACTTTGTCTTGTTGCTCAAGATCATTCCATGCGCTATTTAAAGTTGAATGGGAAACAGACAACAAAATTCCTTTTCTTGATGTTTAATAATCATTGACCATATACAGAAAACCAACGTTCTCACTTTCATACATTCACTACTTTAGCTATCACGACATTGCTATCAAGATAGGTGGAGCCAGCAACTTGTTCTTAAGAGCCTTACGAATTTATTCCCCAGATTTCCTGGAAAAAGAATTTGAATTAATTCGCAAACAACTTTAGTCTTTAAAGTATCCTGACCATATAATTGAGAAAGCAATTCACAAAGCAAACGTAATTTTCTACCGACCCCCTAAAGACAAGACCAGAGATACACCCAACAATAAAATAAAAATTCCACACCTGGACATGATTAAGAAGGTGACTCAGACTCTCGGAAAATCTAACCCTTTTGCATTTACTTACCCAAACGCCTTAGCCAAATCCTTGATTAACGTCCTACAAAAGACATTTCCCAAGGACACTGGGGTTTACCAAATCCCATGCCAGGACTGTGACCAATCTTACATCGGATTTACAGGTAAATCACTTCCCCAGAGATTAATAAAACACAAACGGTCAGTTAGTTATGGAAAACAGAACTCAGCTATTTTCAACCATATAAATGAACATAACAATAGAATAAACTAGAATTTGTCACATGTAATTTATAGCAGCAACTGCTGGTACAAGAGTCAAATGATGGAATCGGCCTTAATAAAAGAGAGGCAGGTAATGAACATCTCAACAGGAGCATGGATTTCAGATACAATCGACAAGGTTTTCATTCAACCAACGCTTAAGAAGATTAAAGATCAGCGGTGGTGACCTAAATTGGCTTGCCTGTGGATGGACCTCTTGGTATAAACACCACCTTTTCTGTAAACTTTTCTCATTCATCTACCTGAAGAGGGAGACAGCAGTCTCTGAAATATAGCATTTTTCTCTCTATATTTTGGTGTTTTTATGGGCTCCTTTTAATAGATGGAATTCTGTTGTAACAGAACATTTTTACCAGTCATATATATATATATATATATATATATATATATATATATATATATATATATAAATATATATATATATATGTGTATGTATATATATATATATATATATATATATATATATGTATATATATATATATATATATATGATATATATATATATATATATATATATATATATATATATATAGATATATATACACATATATATATACATATAATACACATATATATATACACATATATATATATATATATATATATGTATATATATAAATAAATATATATATATATATATATATATATATATATATATATATATATATATATATATGTCTGTGGGTGTGTGCGTGTGTGTGTTTGTGTACATTCTGCGTGTAATTACTTTCATCAATAAAAATTCTGAAAAACTCTGACGGTTTCATATATATATATATATTATATATATATAATATATATATATATATATATATATATATCTATATATATATAATATATATATAGTCTCAGTAATTGGGCGGCTACTTGGAAATCTTAGCTTGATGATAAATAACAGTGCCAAGACCAGGAAGAACATTCTTTATCAAACGAGCTTTCGAGGTTTAAAACCTCATCTTCAGGCTGAAAAAATGACAAGGATGAGAAATCACTAAAAATTACATTAAAATGAATTGTTTTATTAAAAGCTTTAGTAAAAACATAAAATAAAACGATCATCACATACAAACTAATAATTAAAAATTCAGAAAAAACTAAAACAAAACGCAAAACATACAAAAAGAGAAATAAAACTGAAAATAATATGAAAGGTAAACAACTACACTCAAAAATAAAATGGCTAACGACCCACTTTGTGTACCTACTATGAACTATATGATAGCTAGTTGAATACCAGACGAGTTGTTTGTTTCATTCCGGTTTTCATTTTCTTAATAAACAGCGACTCTGAAATTAAAAGGTCCAGTCTATTTGAGCAAAAAGACAGTACTCTAAAATCTAGGTGAGTGAAAGGATGGTCCTGTGCTAAACTGTGTTCCCTTATGGCAGAAAAAGGTGGTTTAGAAAGAGGAAACCTAGTTCTAACGGAAAGACTCTGTGTTCCAAATTATGGTGTCTAAGCCAGCGGAACTGGATCCCACGTATCGCAGACCACACTGCGAACAGGTAAACAAGTAAACGACACTCGAATTAAGGTCCACAGGAAGAGCAGGCTCCTCTCTCAAAAGTGATCCTACAGTAAAAGGGTTAGTAAAAACAAATCTGAAACTAACTTGAGGAAAACTGTGCTTGAGTATTTCTTGTAACTTTTTTCGTACCAAGTAGCTACTATGACCAAGGAAAGGCAATTTAATATACTTTACATCTTTACTAGCAGTACTGTACACCGGTCTGGGACAAATTTCTCATCTAGAAAATTTTTCAGAACTTTGTAAAAGACAATACGGGATAAGAATTTTCGGAAAAATAATTCTGGAGGAAGACCATGTCTTGATGAAATAAATTAAAAATCACAACAGACATTGTAAGCTCTATTTATCATAGTACGTATTGAATTAATTTTAAACAACTTTGGTGAAAAACTAAGATAATTCAATCCCAAGCCAGTAAAATTTACCTCTATTTCTGTGTACCTGAACATCTAAAAATGACAACATATTATCCTGTTCTGTCTCACAAGTAAAAGAAATATTAGGATGACGAGAATTAAAATATTCAAAAAATAAATCCACGTGTGAACGTTCCTTAAATACAAGGAAAGTGTCATCCACGTACCCTAGATAATACAAGGGTTTGAAAAGCAAACAGGGGTATTCAGACATCCAATCTTTTCACAATAACCCATTGAACAAATCTGCATATACAGGTCCAAGGGAATTTCCCATACCAACTCCATCTATTTGATTATATAATTTACCATCAAAAGTAAAAATGCCATCAGTTGTAGCCAATTGTTATAATTTTCGCAAATCTACTTTACTAAGTCCAAAAGTTGTTAAGTGGTTTTCACATATATTATTAAGAATAATGTCAGTTTTTTCTTTTAATGGGATATTCGTGAAAAGAGAGGTTACATCAAAACTAGCCATTACAACATCTTGGTTAAAATCGAAAGATCACAATTCTTTGACAAACTTGGAAGAATTTGGGACATTAAGCTCACTAAAAGTTAGAGGTTTTAAAAATGGAACCAGAAACTTTGACAAGTAATAGCTAAAAGTGCCAATTGAGGATATAATGGGTCTCAATGGGTTTCCTAATTTATGAACCTTAGGTAGACCATACATGTAACCGGGCTTTGACCCTGAAGCAAATAAATTACTATAGGTAACTTCCCCAATCTTATCTCTCAAACTTCTTAACATCCTATTTAATTTGTCTTCTAATTTCAAAATGTGACTCGCAATATCTACATTTAACATCCTAAATTTTGTATTGTCAGAGAGTATTTCATTCATTTTATCTAAATAATCAGACCTATTCATCAATACAACACCCCTACCTTTATCTGGCTTTGTAATAACAATACTATCATCGTTCTTAAGATTACGTGAAATATTGATTCAGTCTTTATTTAACTGATTGTCACCCTCCTTTCTACGATTAAAATTTTGAAAGGTCTCATTTGCAATTACAGAAATTTTGTTAAATATAGAAATAAGGGTTTCACTACCACAAATGTCACAGTTTCTTAAATTTGAACACAGTTTTTCAAAACTTAAAAAGTACTTAAAGAAATTGAATTTCATGGGAGTCAAAGCAAACTCAAGACCAAGAGAAAGAACATCCTTTTCCTCTTTTGTTAAATTCATTTTAATGTCATTTTTAGTGATTTCTCATCCTTGTCATTTTTCCAGCCTGAAGATGAGTTTTGAACCTCGAAAGCTTGTTTAATAAAGAATGTTCTTCCTGGTCTTGGCACTGTTATTTATCATCAAGCTATATATATATATATATATATATATATATATATATATATATATATATATACATACATATATATATATATATACATACATATATATATATATATACATACATATATATATATATATATATATAATATATATATATATATATGATATATATATATATATATATATATATATATATTCCCAATGATATTAAATTTAATACGATTCCCCCCTTCTGGTTTCCAGTAAGTGTCTCGTTTTGTGATGAAGTTGTTACTCTCAAAGCCGTTCCCCAACTAGACTGGGGATCAACACGAGTCAAACAACGGCCACGTACAGAAACCACTGTTTGAGTCAACAGTGATATAGAATTCCTGCAGGCAAAACACCTGTTGCTGAGTTAAGCCCCTCGAGATGAAGGTGTCGTGGCATTAAGCAACTTACGTTCAATATTTTATCGGTTCCCTTTAGTTATGTCTGTCTGTATTTAATAACTTTTAACTGAGGGCCATAGGGACCATATATTACGATACTTCTGTTCGTATCTTTATAACTAAGCTGTAGGTTACGATTATTATTCCTGTGTGTGTGTGCGTGTGTGTATTTATGTATGTAAGCATATAGTATTGTATGTATGTTCTATTACCGTTGCTTTTACTCATTCAGTAAATACGATTATTATTTCTGAGTGTGTGTGTATGTGTGTATTTCTGTATGTAAGCATATTGTATGTATGTATGTCCTATTTCCTTTGCTTTTATTCATTCAGTAGTATGAGAGAGAAAGAGAGAGAGAGAGAGAGAGAGAGAGAGAGCAACGCTGTATTCACCTTCAAACACAAAATCTGAGTACTCTCTCGTACCAAGGTCATTCGATATGTAAATCAAGATAAACCCATAATTATCAGAAACCCGCTATTACGTATCTCCTACCCCCCCCCCAACCCCCCCCCCCCAAAAAAAAAAAACAACAACATGAAAGTCATCAAACAAGTCAGGCCCTTCATTTCGACGAAGCGCGGGCGACATCCTACGAGTGCCGATTCGTAAACATGGATTCAAGAGCCCGAACCCGCCATCATTTGGGAGCGAAACGTCAAAAATTGCTCCGGATTAAGTGAAGAATTGCATTTGCATGTGACCCCTTTTAAGTCCGGCCGAAAACAGAATGCCCGCAATCAAAGAAGATTCCCGCTAACGGTCCGGCTCTATCCGGGGCGTTTGCATACTCGGGTATGAAAAAGTGAGAGCGCAGATCCTAAAAATGGCCTCGGGAAATTAGTTTTCGCGGATTCGTGGTGCCCTTCCCACCCCCCACACCAGGCCTGCCCCACAAAGAAGAGGTTGAGGAACGGGGGTGGGGCTTTGGTCAACAAATGGGCAGTTAGTGTATTACCATTTATTATGCCGTGTAGTGCTCCTATTGCAGGCGGTTCATGACACGGAGAATCAATAGTTCTAGGTTATCTTTAAAAATACACAGAAACAGCCCCCCCCCCCCCCCCCCACCACCACCACCACACACAGTACACGAAGTCTTTAAATATATGCATACTTATTTGGTCTTAGGTGTAAACAGGTTTGTGTGATATCAGGGATGTGCATCCGTATCATTTCAGAATTAATCGCGAATGAAAAAGCTAAAGAAAAAAAATGTACCAGATAATGTTGCATGAATTTATAAACGTACGAATTAATGGGTTTGAATTCAGGGACGCATGAATGTTATGCCGGCTTTGTTTGTGCTATTTCAAACTTATTTTCAAACAATGGACGGTCATGCCATCTCTAAAGAATTGATCAGCACCACTCAAAAAACACACAATAAGAAATTCATCAAAATTTTCATGGAAATAATAATAATATCCTCTGGGGCCCATAAGATGTTGCTCTCACGAATAACTACAAGAGCCGTGACTTATATTCCTCGCAAAATCCAGATTATATTTCCTCCCGACTTCAAACTCCAACCAATAATACCACCGAGGATCATAAATTTGAATTTCTGTTGACTATGAAGCAAAAATAAAGACGGCTGATCCCGTGTCAGCCGCAGATCTCTCTCTCTCTCTCTCTCTCTCTCTCTCTCTCTCTCTCTCTCTCTCTCTCTCTCTCTCCATCTCAAGACTGGATTCTGCACTACAATTCCTCTCTCCTTTTTCGGTATTGCCTCTAGATTGGGTGGGGACAGGAAGAACCAAGCTATTGACGTTAAATCTGGAATATATTCCTCAATAATCATATTAATCTCTTACGATTCAGGTGAGTTACATTTATTTTTTTTAGTTTAACAGGAACTTTATTAACAATGTTAAGTTAAGGGTCATTTAACATACTGATGTAACTAATTGAGTTGTTATTCTTGTACAATAGAGAAGGAAGTAAGCATGTCTGTACGTATGCATGTATGTATGTATGATATATATATATATATATATATATATATATATATATATATATATATATATATATATATATATATATAGTACCCCCCCCCCCTCCCCCCGCCACCGACGGCTTACACAAGATAAGCCACTCATTATTCAGCTGTGAATAGTACCCCTTAAACTCCGAAGCGGTATTTTAAAAATCATCTCCCGTATGCCGGCAGCACGCTTAGTTTTCAAGATTAAGAGTTCATTTTTGGCCCCTTTTTTTGTCATTGCCTGAAGTTTAATATGCAACCATCAGAAATGAAAAAAATATCATTATCATATATAAATATTGGGATATATGACAGCGCGAAAAAAAAATTCATATATAATTGTATACAAATAGCGCTGTGAGAAAAACGGTTAAAGCTAACGAGTTAATTTTTTTTCCGTTGTATTTTCACCATAAATCGAAATATTGTGCTAGAGACTTCTGTTGCAAAATGAAGGTAATTGATTGAATATTACTAGACTATAAGTTTTGTAGCTTACAATTGCAGTTTTCGACCATTTCGGTCGAGTTAAAGTTGACCGAAGGACGAATTTTTTCTATTTATCGTTATTTATATGAAAATATTTCAAAATTGATAAAAGCTACAACCATGGGTTGTTTTTTGTTGTATTCTAAATGAAATTGCACACATTTTCTTATATAAAACTTCATGTAACGGCTAATTTAAAATGGTGCAAACACTACGACAATCGGACGAAAAAATTTATGATTTTTTCGGAAGAGTTACCGCGCGGACGTAAGGAAAACGTTTATTTCATAAATTCACCATAAATCGAAATATTGTGCTAGAGACTTCCAATTTGTTTCAAAATAAAGGTAAATAATTTAATATTACTAGAATGTAATAGTTTTAGCTTACAATTGCGTTTTTCGACCACTTCGGTCGAGTCAAAGTTGACCGAAGGTTGAAATTTTGGCACTTATCGTTATTTATATGAATATATTTCAAAACTGATAAAAGCTACAACCATGGTTTGTTTTTGGTTGTATTCTAAATGAAATTGCGCAAATTTTCATGTATAAAACTTTATGTAACGGCTAATTTAAAATGGTGCAAACATTACGACAATCGGACGAAAATATTTCTGATTTTTTTCGGAAGTTACCGCGCGGACGTAAGGAAAATGTTTTTTTTTCATAAATTCACTATAAATCGAAATATTGTGCTAGAGACTACCAATTTGTTGCAAAATAAAGGTAAATAATTGAATATTACTACAATGTAAGAGTTTTAGCTTAAAATTGCATTTTTTGACCATTTCAGTAGAGTCAAAGTTGACCAAAGGTTGATATTTGGCACTTAACGTTATTTATATGAAAATATTTCAAAACTGATAAAAGCTACAACCATGTGTTGTTTTTCATTGTATTCTACATGAAGTTGCACACATTTCCATATATAAAACTTTATGTAACGGCTAATTAAAAATGGTGCAAACATTACGACAATCAGACGTAAAAATTTATGATTTTTCGGAAGAGTTACCGCGCGGACGTAAGGAATGCGTTTTTCGACCATCTCGGTAGAGTCAAAGTTGACCAAAGGTTGAAATTTTGGCAATTATCGTTATCTATATGAAAATATTTCAAAACTGATAAAAGCTACAACCATGAGTTGTTTTTCGTTGTGTTATACATGAAATTGCTCACATTTTCATATATAATACTCCATGTAACGGCTAATATAAAATGGTGCAAAAATTATGTCAAAGTGACGAAATAATTTCTGAGATGTGTCGCTGATGCTTTTTAGTGCGAGAAGAAAGAAATTCGCGCTTTGGGCGCCTGGGTAACGATTGTAAACAAAACAACGCCTTGATCCGTGAGCTCCCAGCATCCCCCAGGGCGCGTGATTCAAAAGTTTTCACCTAGTAGGCCTATCACTATTTTTCCGCGAATTTTTAAAAAAACTTTTTTTCGTCGACGTACCATACATCCAATCGGCACCCGACAGACAATATATAGTATATATATATATATATATATATATATATATATATATATATATATATATATATAATATATATATATAGTATATATATATATATATGATTATATATATATATATATATATATATATATATCTATATATATATAGATATATATATATATATATATATATATATATACTATATATATATATATATTTATATATATATATATATATATATATATATATATATATATATATGTATCTATATATATGATCTATATATGTATATATATATATATATATATATATATATACATATATATATATATATATATATATATTATATATATATATATATATATTATTTTATATACATATGCACATTTATATAATGTGAAAGTATAATGAAATACAATAATGATGAAAGTATCTATTAGAAAAACGAAGTGCATAAAATCCTTACAGCTACACACACACTAAAAAAAAAATGAAGTTTGATTAAATTCCACATCAATAACTTTATTGCCATTTCCTGAATTCGTATTCTGACAACAGTGCAATTAGCATGTCTGAAATCATTGCAATTCGTATTCTAACAAGTGCAATTGGCATGACTGAAAACAGTGCAATTAGCATGATTGAAAACAGTACAATTAGCATGTCTGAAAACAGTACAATATTAGCATGTCTGAAAATAGTGCAATTCGTATGTCTGAAAACAGTACAATATTGGCATGTCTGAAAATAGTGCAATTCGTATGTCTGAAAACAGTACAATATTGGCATGTCTGAAAATAGTGCAATTCGTATGTCTGAAAACAGTACAATATTAGCATGTCTGAAAATAGTGCAATTCGTATGTCTGAAAACAGTACAATATTGGCATGAATGAAAACAGTACAATTCGTATTCTGACAACAGTTCAATTAGCAAGTTTGAAAACAGTGCAATTCGCATGTCTGAAAACAGTACAACATTAGCATGACTGAAAACAGTGCAATTCGCATATCTGAAAAATGAAATTTGCCGCTCTGAAAACAGTGCTATTCGCAGGTCTAAAATAATTAAAAATCTATTATTATTATTATTATTATTATTATTATTATTATTATTATTATTATTATTATTATTATTATTATTATTATGCAGAAGATGAAACTATTCATATGGAACAAGCCCACTAAAATGGCAACTGGCTTAAAATTCAAGCTTCCAAAGAATATTAAGGTGTCCGTTAAGATGAAGTACGCCGAGGTCAAGGGAAATACAGAATGAAGAGATTCATAGGGACTTTAAGGTATATATGCCAAGCACTGGGGCAACTGAGGTCATACAGCGTCTCTCCTCATCCACCCGGCATTTCTCACTACTGCAAGAAGTCTCGATGTAAGTTTAGGTTTTCTGAGTGAATGTGTATCGCGTCCCAATCCAATTGCTATTCCCGTTCAGGTGTCAATGGGTCACAGAGTCTGGTGGGATCAAGAAGGGAAGGGAGGTGGGGGGGGGGGGGGGGGGGGGGGGGGGGGGGGGGGGGGGGGGGGGGGGGGGGGGGGGGGGGGGGGGGGGGGGGGGGGGGGGGGGGGGGGGGGGGGGGGGGGGGGGGGGGGGGGGGGGGGGGGGACCGGCAACCTCATCCCAAAATTGTCGTTGAGATATATGTAATATACATATAATATACAGTATATATATGTATATATGTATATATATATATATATACAATATTATATATATATATATAGATATATATATATATATATATTAATAATACATATATATATATATATATATATATATATATATATTATATATATACTATATATATATCTATATATATATACCTATATTATATATATATATATATAAATATATACTATATATATATATATATATATATATATATATAGATATATATATATATAAAGTGTTTGTTGTATGGTATGTATTTTATATACCTATATGTTATATGTTGTTAGTTAGTATATCTTAGTTATGTATATATATAATATACTATACATATTATATATATATACATATATATATATATAGTATATAATATATATGTATGTATATAATATAGTACAATATATATATATTTATATTAATGTGAATATTATATATATATAGAAATATATATATATGATATATATATTTATATAGAGATATTTATATATATATACATATATAGTATATAGATGTATTATATATATAATATATATTATTATATTAACATTATATATAATACAGATATTATATATATATATCTATATATATATATTATATATATATTATATTTATTATAATATATTAAATGTTGTGTGTGTGGGTAATGTATGTATTATATTACTATATGATTTTATGGCCTTGTTAGTTCAAGTATTCTTGTTTTACCAGACCACTGAGCTGATTAACAGCTCTCCTAGGGCTGGCCCAGAAGGATTAGATATTTTTACGTGGCTAGGAACCGATTGGTCACATAGCAACGGGACCTACAGCTTATTGTGGGATC
>NC_087215.1:66103238-66105738 GCF_015104395.2 Macrobrachium nipponense | reverse complement strand
TAGTCTTCCTTGGAAAGCATATGGCATAACTAAGGGAACTGAAATGTTTTAGTGTTTAACCACCAAACAATAGTCAATATTTTCTGAGTTATGAGCAATTAACTCTTCTCATATTCCTATAAGGAATTTCTGCTGCCAAGCATGTTCTCTAATTTGCTCCGCTCTGATGGTCTGTTGACTCCACAGGTCCTCACCAGGCCTCTAATTCTTTTCAGCGCACTAACTTATTTACAGTCACCTTTGAACAAGAGCCTGTCCTGACATAAGGCAGATTAATCTAAACTAACCTACCACCTCCTCTTATCACGCAGCCTTGTACAACCTGTCAAACCACTTTCTCACACATTCAAACTTGTGAAATCTCGCAATGCTCAAAAAAGATATCACGATCTGTGCTTCAATAGAGAATCTTCAGAATTCTCATCTTGTGTCTGTTTCCCTGATTTTTCTTCTTCGGTCCTGGGCTAGAAAAGGGCATAAAACTACTACTGGTCTCACTGGCCTTTGCTCTTGAGAAAAAAAAAAATGAGATAAGAATTTCTTTTAAAAGATTTATAAATAAAGAAATAAAAACTAACCACTATCAACTGAGACAGCGCCCCCTTCAATTCACGAACATCGCTATTCACTCTTCGCCCCCATCGGACGGATAAAGAATACAGCTCGAACGAAGTGACCAGTATTGCAAATAATATCATATCCAACGTTACGCACAAGAGAGGAGGAAGTAGCTGCACACATGGCATGATTGAGGATTATGAATAATTGTCCTGAGGGAGGCAGGGGGACCAAACGAGGGGATTGCATTATGACTGACTCTCGTACTCGTAATCTCGTTGCCAGTCAAAGATTCATTTCCGAGGAGATCGACTTGCAAGAGAGAGTTGCTTTGGTAATGATCTGGAAGGGTTCCAGGTGAACTTTTTTTTTTTTACCAGCTTTTTCGCTTAAAAGTACGGGGAAATAAATTAGATACTGAAAGAGTGATGACAAGAGACCAATTTTCTAGATTTCGTCTGTTAGAGAGATTCAAATAACGAGAGAGAGAGAGAGAGAGAGAGAGAGAGAGAGAGAGATTTGAAGAGAGTCTTTTCATTTAACGACAAAGATGAGCTTTCGAATAAAGAGAGAAAGGAGAGAGAGAGAGAGAGGAGGAGAGAGAGAGAGAGAGATTTAACAGTCTCTCAATGATAAGAAAGAGAGAGAGAGAGAGAAAGATTTACCAGTCTCTCAGTGATGAGACAGAGAAAGAGGGAGATTTACCAGTATATCAATAACGAGAGAGAGAGAGAGAGAGAGAGAGAGAGAGAGAGAGAGAGAGAGAGAGAGAATTCGAATGGCAACAACATCAGAAGTAGACTTTTTAAGGCCATACATCTTACCGTAGCGCAGTCTCGTCCTCATTTACTAACCGTTTACACTACACCAATAACTACGAATAGAATACCACTGAGCAACTGGGAAACATTAATGAAATCGAACGCATTATATTTACTGCACGAGAGCGAAGGCCGAATATTCCCGTGATTTCGGCCTGAAAGGAATTCAACTTGACCCCGCGAGACAGACAGACGTGGTCCTTACTTGAGCGATGTTCCAATACGGGGGGAAAGTTCGTAAATACCCGACAATTTTCAGAAAATGGTTCCTTTCATTTTTCTCTGCGTTGGAGGTTGGAGAGCATACGCGATGCAGACCCGCGTAGTAGCAACGGACACTATGCCATAGTTCGCGTACCGCCACCCCCCCCCCCCCCGCCCCCCCCCCCCGCCAGACCCCCCCCCGCCACCCCCCCCCCCGCTAAATAAGAAGAAGGAGAATCAATTTTTTCCCTCTAGTTAACGTGGAATCAGAGGAATGTCTTTCTGGTGATTAGGAATTAATTTCTTTACATAATGTGTTTCGGATCCCACAATAAGCTGTAGGTCCCGTTGCTAAGTAACCAATTGGTGCTTAGCCACGTAAAAAATATCTAATCCTTCGGGCCAGCCCTAGGAGAGCTGTTAATCAGCTCCGTGGTATGGGTCAACTAAGATATACTTAACTTTTTTCCTTCTAGTTATAAAGGATAAGACCAAGAAATAATATAAATTTAAGAATTAATGTCAAAAACATTAGTTAAAATTTATATGTTAAGGCAAAAGAAACAATCGAATTTTATGTAGTGTATGAGCCGCGGTCTATGAAACTTTCAGCCACGGTCCGGTGGTGGCCTGTGCTGTTGGGACCTATGGTCAACTTTAACCTTAAAATAATAAAAACTTATGAGGCTAGAGGGCTGCAATTTGGTACGTTTGAGGATTGGAGGGTGTTTGATCAGCAGACCAATTTGCAGCCCTCTAGCCTCAGTTGTTTTTAAGATCTGAGGGCAGACAGAAAAAGTGCGGACGAACAGACAAACAGACTTCCCAATAGTTGTCTTTTATAGAAAACTAAAAATCAATATCCATTGCGATTTTTATTTAGACAAATTGTGATTTCATAATGTCTGACCAGTATT
>NC_087215.1:66068238-66093238 GCF_015104395.2 Macrobrachium nipponense | reverse complement strand
CTCTGTCGCTTCCTCGTTCTTTCCGCTGTAGTAAGTGAACTTGTTGCTCGAACTTTTTGAGAAGTTACTTCTGAACTAGACCAGACATTAAAACACTTTCCTTGTGCGTTGTTTAACTGATCAAAAAAATTGTTCTGAGGTACGTTTTCTGAGAAGAGAAAGGGTTATTGCTTGCATACTGAAGGCGAATGTTGCTCACTTCAATAAACGAGTAATAACTATATCTATCTCATTCATTAAAAAATTCTTAATCAGTTACACAACTACAAGAAACTGAAAATGTTCGAGCAAGTTCAACCACACTCAAACTTGTCGGCGAGAAAGAGGAGGCGAAAGAGACCAGTAAAGATGGAAAACGGAATTTTGCAGAACAAAATCATTCCAATTCTTAATTCGCCCGTCAAAAAAGGAACCCTCGGCGTCTATTTTTAGAACCTTCCTATTCCGAGATGTAGGGGTGCACATTCTTCCTCCTTTTTCTGCTCAAACTTATTTAATTCAGGATTTTCCACAGCGTCACTTCATTGCTACATAGATCAACGCCTTTGCTTTACTAGTGTTTTACAGTAGGAATAAATATTCAATAATGCTGGATAATTCTCGTGTGATTGGTTTTATGGTCTGAATAAGCATTTGCCGTAAGGACTGACTGAATTTATGAAGTACATACTTTACGTATATATATATACATTTTTCAGATTTAATCCATAAGGGAAAAGAGTGTAAGAGAAAAAGATGTACTGGACAGAGGAAGATGGAGAAGGATGACTAGAAACAGCGACCCCATAAAGAAATGGGAAAAGCTGAAGAAGAAGAAGAAGAAGAAGAAGAAGAAGAAGAAGAAGAAGAAGAAAAAGAAGAAGAAGAAGAAGAAGTCCATAAAGTTAAACCCAAATCGTTGATAATGTAGCAAATGGCCGATATATTCTCAACCGCGAATGCACAATTTTAGAAATACGAGAACAGCTACTTATATTCAGGGACTTTACGGAAAATCAATGTAGAATATTCGATGTATTTAAAATTCGCAGGTCCTACGAAGCTATGCGATTTTTACGGGTGCTATCCAATCTTACGTTACGTCATTTTGACGATATTTCCTCATGAAGAAGGAAATATGGAAGTCAACTTGACATTTTGCAATTGCAAACTGCACCATTGCATCTGTTACACACGTTTGATACCACGGACGTATCTGTGACGTCACATATAGGGGCTTATCAGTTCCCCTAAACGCATTACCCAGTAAATGAACCTGATTTACGGGACAATTTACAACTAGCAGGACAAAGATACGCCCTGCTTTGGGTAATGGTTGTAGGAAATCATATTCATAAAAGAATTCAACTTTTTTGTTGTTGCTGTTGTTTAATAGTCTTTCCCAGAGCTCAGAATGACAACGTGAACTGTAAAATTATGAATCCCACCCCCCCAAAAAAAACTCAGCTCAGTGACAAATGATGATAGTTAAGTCCCAAATTAGCGTTGGCTCCTACATCTGACTATAAAAGCAATGTGGCCACACTCTTTCTGAATTTATATGTTGTAAGAATTTATTTTTTATCGCTTCATTTGTGTAGAGAAATTATGAATACTGGACCTATAATACTCACTTGGTTCTTAATCCTCTCCCCTACTCCAAGATAATCAATATAAAGCGAAAATGCACTTTACCAAATGTATTCTTTGCTTACTATCACATTTTTTTTTTTGGACATCTGAAGCAACTGTATTTAAGGTTATGATTAAACCAATTTTAGACAAGTATTTCCAGTGAGAGCCGATATCAACGCTCATAATTCTCACAATGTTGTCAGACTGTCTGACCTCATAATCCAATTGCAAAATGTCAAACTTCTATATTTCGCTCTTCATGGAGATATTTCGCGAAGATTAGCGTATCGAGTAATTCATACAATTATTAAAAACAAAAACGACAACAAAAACTTCATATTACAAGCAATCAAAAGGAACTAATTAATTGTTGTTAAAATCTAAGAACGATAAATTTGCAATAGAAAATTCCGCCGCCGCTGACATTTTTTTTCTCTCTCTTTTTGAAGAGCGCGCAACTGTGAAATCGACTGGGCATTAACAAACAAGGGCCAGGCCGAGATTGATCACACGAACGAGGGGAACTGAGAAGTGAATTCATCTACGTCCCATGAAAAATTAAACCAATTTGTCGCGGTCAGTTTAGCAAGGAACGTCAGTTGACCTTTGCCCCGTGGTTGAAAAAAAAAAAAAAATTTAAAAAAAATAAAAATAAAAATAAAATCACCTTCCGTTAAAATGACACAAAAATCATTTACTTTTTAAAAATATATTCTGCACAACAAATGACACAAAATATCATTTACTTTCTTTTCATAAATTTCCCACGACCAGCCTGGTAAATTTTTTCTCTTGAAAAACATTTAAAACAATGAAAAGCCAAATGTTATTGTATTGAACAAAATTTTTATCCTCCCACCCATTAATTAAATGCTTGTTTATATTACAACGATGAACTGTAGTCAAAGGGCTTGTCATTCAGTTAGTGAATATAACTTTGATGGTTAAATGATATACAATTTATGGGAGATACCGGTTGAATTACAGCAGGCACGAAAATTGTTCCCGTAACGAAATTGTTGACTGAAATCATTTACCCTTACTCTCCTCCGCCCTTTCAAACCGCCCCCCCCTCCCCCTCCTGCAAACATTCTAACATGGTCCATCCGAGTTTCTTCTACGAGCATTATGTAAATTAATTATATATTGTTTTTAATAGATTTCTAATAACTTTTTTTTCTGTCAAAACATATACACGTTGATGCTTTCAAAAAGCATCATGCCAACATACCTACTACTCGAACTTTCCTTACTCTTATTAAAGTATGTCCCTGAAGTAGAACTGGAATGTAAAATTTATGCTAAAGGCCAAGCAATGGGGCCTATGAGGTCATTCGTGGCTGAAACGGAAACCGAGAGTCAAGAAGGTTATAAAGGTGTAACAGGTGGAAAACCTGGCATGTACCCTAACAAACAATTGTTAGAAGAGGGTTAAAAGTCAGACGGAAGGAAGCGAATATAAACGGAGGTACAGTAAAAGGAATAAAAGGGGTTGCAGCTAGGGGCCTTAGGGAAGTTGCAAGCAACCTTACGTAATGCTCAAGGTGCGCTGCATGAGGTGCACTGATGACGCTAGCCAACACCCGCCCTAAGGATTATTCTTGACTTACATGACTGGTGAAGATCAAAGTACGGTTTTGTCTACCTACTGACGATGGGCCATTTATGTGTCACACACCCAAGCAAGGATTTATGCCACATAAGGTGATGACGGTGAATGAATCGCGCCATTAATAAGATATACACTGCGTATGCTGAATACAACGCGAAGAATCCATTATCGAAATTCGATATTGCCTTTGAGGATGGGGCATAAACGCTCACTAGTTTTCGCTGCTGTGCCCAGTTCTTCGTTGCTTAGTACGTGCAGACTCTGGGCGATTTCAAAGGTTAGTATCGCCAGGAGTTATATACGTAATATTATGAAAACATTGCATCTTGGGGCTCTTAGACACGATACGTGGGCAAGTATGGTTTTGGCGATCAAGCGTCGAGGTATGGCATCGAAGCACGCAAATATTCAGTGGTTCAGTGATTCTGTCTGCCAGAGCAGTTTCCGAGAACGCGGCTTTGGTTACCACGCTTCGAAACCATACTCGGCCGAGCATCGTGCATAAGGGCCCTTATGAATGTAGTACGTAGAATCTGCTCGTCCATTTTGCTAGATATCTAAGCACTTTGGACAGCCACAATGGCCCGTTAAGTTCTCGACTTGCATGATTTTGTTTTTATTTACTGGCTTGTATCCATTAGGAAAATAAATAAACGAAAAAAATGTTGCAGAACCTAGGCGACAAAATCTGGAATTTCTGTCTGCAATTCGACCGGAAAGTAAAAGTTTCTTTGTTTATACCCCAACAAGAACGGTGGTTCTCAACCTGGGGGACATGGCAAGAATTTAGAGGGCCATGGTGGGCTGTTGCAAATTATACATTTCTAAATGATGTTAGGAATCTGAATAAAAAAAAAAACTTGTATCACTATCCTGGCAAAGAAAATTTTCTTTTTTAATTGATTAAGTTGACAACAAAATTTTGTTTCATAATATTGTTAATTAAACTTTTTCCCAACCAAATTCAAATTTGCTATTGTCCGCTAGTCTTTTGTAGTCTAGTTAAAAAGTTAAGTATATCTTAGTTTAACCAGACCACTGAGCTGATTAACAGCTCTCCTAGGGCTGGCCTGAAGGATTAGATATTTTCACGAGGCTAGGAATCAATTGGTCACCTAGCAACGGGACCTACAGCTTACTGTGGGATCCGAACCACACTATATCGAGAAATGAATTTCTATCACCAGAAATAAATTCCTCTGATTCCGCGTTGACCGAGCTGGGATTTGAACTTCGGATTACCGGATTGGCTGCCGAGCGCGAACACCACTCGTCCAACGAGGAACTTTTGTAGTCTAGTGATGTAAGTTACGCATATCACAGAAATCTATTAATTATAAGATAAATATGACTGTAAACTTCGTCATAAAGCAAGGGTGTTCTCTTCATCAACATTTTATTTATCTATTTATTTATTTATTTTTACCTTTTTCGGCGGGGTGGGATTTGGGAGAAAAATGAAGGCGAGCCACACAAATGCTGAGAATTGAGAATTCATGAAGCGGGAATGGAGTCAAAAAGGTTGAGAACCACTGATCTAGAATAACCTTGGTATTGTCACATTGTGCGAGGACGTGGAAACGTTAAATAGGCAACGATGGTTCCTGGTAATACTAATCGGAAACATATAATTCAGAACTACCGCATTCCTGCTAAGGAAACATACGTAGGAGGTTGGATTGAATCGAATATAGAATTTAGGCCAAAGGCCAAGCCCTGGAACCTATGAAAGGTGTAACAGGAGGACAACCTCATGGTTGCACTAGGAAACAACTGTTAGAGAGAAGGTGGAAAGTAAGATGGAAGAAAGAGAATACGAACGGAGGCACAGTAAAAGGAACGACAGGGGTTGTATAACAAGGGACCGAAGCCACGCTGCAAGCAACCTCAAGCAATGCCTACAATACACCGCATGAAGTGCACTGACTGCACTACCAGCTTACGGGGATCTGTACGAGGTGACTTGGTGTGATGGTAATTGCTTCATGGCAAAGAAAGATAAAGGAAAGGAAAACGCATTTTCATGAAGTTCGGCAGCAAGGAGGCTTTCGCGCCCGTGTTGGAGGCGCCTGTTTTCGTGGTTGTTCTGGAATCGTCGGGCGTGTTGTGGAGCGCAACACGCGCCTAAGTGTCGGGAGAAACGCAGCGAAATCTGATGCAATACCTCGTCTAGATTCATCTAAGAAGTTCCGGTAATCTCGGGAGCCTGTGACGCTTGCCGTAGGCTCCGCCCCCTGAGTGCCGTATAAATACGACGGACGAAGCAGAGAAGAGATCGTAACAGAGAGATCGTCACATAGAGATATCCTCAGTAAGAGCCACAGATCAGATTATCAGTGAGAGATCAGCAGCAGAGATCGTCAGAGAGAGACTAGCGACGAAGGAACCGACAAAGGATCAGAAGAAAAGTTGCTCGAGAGTTGGTTGGATTTTGGTCTAGTAATCTTCAGGAGTGGACGACTGAGTTATCTCGACGTTGAGAAGACTTCAGAGAAGAAAATGTCCTGCTAGAGGTTTTGGGGAGTTCCTGCCTTTCAAGTATCAAGAGTAGACTTTATTTTCTGCAATACAGATTCAAGAGGACGTCTGCAATTGCTGCTCTGCTTTTGTGAAGCCACCTCTTCGAGTCACTAAACCAGCCCGCAAGTATTTGAATTAGCTCGCTGTTCCCCCAGTTCATGCAGTGTAAGATTCTGTCTTTTTATGTAAATAGGAGATACCATTCTGCATTTACCTTTGCTAGTAAGCTTGTAAATAAACCTTTGTTGTGTTAGCATTTCTTTCTATATTCGTATGCCTAGTTTCAACCGTTGGTGTTGAAATATTTTTTTTTTATTTATTTCATATCGAACCTGAAGCCGACCTCTCTCAGAGGCCGTAACTTTGTGGCGACCTTGCTTAGGCTATCAACACTTTAACAGATTGAAACACAGAAAATATAGAAAGAACCAGAATGAGTGAGATGGTGAAAGAGTTTATTGAGTCAGGCAAGCTTCTAGGTCTAGAGGGGAATGATCTCCGAGAGTATGTCGAGAAGAATGAAAGAGAAAAGTATGAGAGAGATGAAAGAGCGGATGAGAGAGAGGAAAGAGCAGCTGAGAGGGAAGTGCAGCAAGCGAGAGAAGCAATGAAAATGCAACAAGAGAAAGAGAGAGAAGCAATGATAATGCAGCAAGAGCAAGAGAAAGAAGCAATGAAAATGCAGCAAGAGAGAGAAGTAATGAAAATGTAGCAAGAGAGAGAAATGTTGGTAATGCAGCAGGAAGAGAGAGAGACAAAGAGCGTATGCATGAGTTGGAAATTGCTCGGTTAAGGGAAAGTACTCATAACAGTCGGACAGGCGAGAACGAAAACGAAGCTGATACGTTAGGTATGAGTGCAGTGCTAAAATTAGTACCAAAGTTTGATGAGGAAGATGTTACGACATATTTCATGTGTTTTGATAAGTCAATGGAAAGAATAGGTTCTCCTAAAGAAATGTGGACTTTATATTTGCAATCAGTTTTGAGTGGTAGAGCACATACTGTGTATAGTTGCATGTCTAAGGAGGAATGAGATAATTATGTTATTGTGAAAGAAACTGTTCTTAGCGCATATAGGTTAGTACTGGAGGCGTACCGTAAGAAATTTAGAAGTTTGAGAAAGGATGAAAATATTATGTAGGTAGAATACGGTAAGATGTTAGAAAGGCTGTTTTTTGATTGGTTAACTTCTGCTAAAGTTGATGATTTTGATAGTTTGAAGAACTTAGTGTTGTTACAAAACTTCAAAGATAACGTATCCCCTGAGATTAAGCTTTATATAGAGGATAGGCGAGAAGTATCTTTTGCAGGAGCAACTAGGCTAGCTGACAAATATAGTCAAACTCATAATTTGAGTGTTAGTAAGAAACGAAAGGATCCTTTGTCTGGTAGAGTACAAAACAATAAAGGTTTCAGTCCTAGTAATAGTAATGCAAGTAAAAGTGACTATTCCTGTAATACATGTGGAAAACCTGGTCATACGTCTAAGGTTTGTAAGAGTAAAGTGGCATCTAGTGGCTCAGAATTAACTTGTTTCCGATGTAATGGGAAAGGGCATTTAGCGAGAAATTGTGCAGTAGAAAGGAGGGACGGTAAGAAACCAGTATCGCTAGTTAACCTTTCATCAAGTAGGAATGATGTGATGAGAGAAACTAGGAAAATTTTTGGTGAATTTCTGTCAGAAGGCGTAGTTTCCTCTCTTGGAGGAGTAGATTCGAGAGTAGTCTTGCTTCGAGACACAGGAGCTGCTGTTTCACTAATTAGGAAAGAGAGTGTGCCGAACAGGGCTGAAATCAATATGGAAGAGAAAGTCATGTTAGGTGGATTTCCTAACACTTGTGTTCTTTGTCCTTTGTTGAAGCTTTATCCAAGAATGTGAATCCTGTTGTGAGGAATATTCCAGTGCCTGAAATGGTAGTAAATAGATTGGGTTTAGATACAGACATAGACTACGATCATAATTTGTTCGTGGATTTGAACGAGAGTGAGTTCGTGGATTCAAACGAGTGTGAGTTCGAGGATTCGAACGTGAGTGAGTTCGTGGATTCAAACAAGTGTGATAGAGGTAGCGAGGTTGATCTTGGCATGAGTGTGGCTGAGAGACCTAACTCTATCGTTGTCAGTGATAGCCAAACGGAAGGTGTTGCTGTCGAGAGTAACGTAGTAAATGTACCAGTATCTAGTTCTAGTTACGGTTATGAATTAGGCTCTAACATTTTGGATAAGGATGAGCTAGTCAAGTTGCAGAGAGAGGATAAGACACTAACCCGAGTTTTTGAATGTGAGCTGGATGATGATCTTGATGATGTGTGTAAGGAAACTTTTTGTTTAAAGGATGAAGTTTTGTTGTCGTTATGTTCGACCGAAGTCAGGTAGTAAAGGGGAAGTCACAGAACAATTAGTAGTTCCTAGGAAGCTTCGTGAGCTAGTTTTGAAGTTAGCACATGATGAGCAAGGACATTCGGGAGTAAATAAAACTTTCAAGTCTATTAGTAGGGTGTACTTTTGGCCTAAAATGAAAAATGATGTAAAGAGGTATGTTTTAAGCTGTCATGAATGCCAAATTGCCGGGAAACCGAATCAAGTAATCCCCAGAGCTCCATTGTGGAATATTCCTTCAATAGGCAAATCTTTTGAGAAGGTATTTATAAATATGTTCGGAACTTTGCCTAGAAGTAAGGGTAGAGATGATTGCATAACTAATCTTGAGTATTATAAAAACAATCTAAGAGATGTTTGGCAGCTAGCGGAGGAGAACGGAAGCGCTTGGCACTTAGCGAAAGAAAACACGAGAGGAAGTCAAGGGGAAATTAATGGGAAACTTGATCTTAGAGCAAAAGAGAGAAGTTTGTGTGTAAGAAATAAAGTTTTGGTACTAGTACAGAAAGAAGGTTCCGCTTTACCTTATAATTTCAAGTGTCTTTTTTCAATTTTAGAGAAGAGGGGAAATATACATTATAGAGATAATGTGGGTAAAAGTAGAGCAAAGGCAATGGATGTAAATTTGCTTCAGAATTATAAAGAACGCCCTGTACCTTGGCCGACGCCTGTGCCCTTGGTAATTATGTCCCAGAAAGAGAAATTAGTTTTGAGAAAGACGCAAGAAGTGTCTTAGTCTTTCAAAGTTTTAATCAGAGTTAAGAAAATGGAAAAAGTAAGAGAGGAGGATAATGTTATAGTAGTTGCCTCTAGAGATTTTTCTCAGCATGAATAGCCTAATGACCGTTTTCTGTTTTGGCACGAGTGGTTGAGTGAATGAAAAAGTATTAAAGCTTTATGCAGAATTGTTTCCCCGCTGTTTAATTCTTGCTTCTCTTTAGAAAAGAAAATAAAATCAGTTGATTTCATTTTTTTTCTCTTTTGGGGGGGCGTGTGATGGTAATTGCTTCATAGCAAAGAAAGATAAAGGAAAGGAAAACGCATTTTCGAGAAGTTCGGCAGCAAGGAGGCTTTCGCGCCCATGTTGGAGGCGCCTGTTTTCGTGGTTGTTCTGGAATCGTCGGGCGTGTTGTGGAGCGCAACACGCGCCTAAGTGTCGGGAGAAACGCAGCGAAATCTGATGCAATACCTCGTCTAGATTCATCTAAGATGTTCCGGTAATCTCGGGAGCCTGTGACGCTCGCCGTTGGCTCCGCCCCCTGAGTGCCGTATAAATACGACGGACGAAGCAGAGAAGAGATCATAACAGAGAGATCGTCACAGAGAGATATCCTCAGTAAGAGCCACAGATCAGACTATCAGTGAGAGATCAGCAGCAGAGATCATCAGAGAGAGACTAGAGACGAAGGAACCGACAAAGGATCAGAAGAAAAGTTGCTCGAGAGTTGGTTGGATTTTGGTCTAGTCATCTTCAGGAGTGGGTGACCGAGTTATCTCGACGTTGAGAAGACTTCAGAGAAGAAAATGTCCTGCTAGAGGTTTTGAGGAGTTCCTGCCTTTCAAGTATCAAGAGTAGACTTTATTTTCTGCAATACAGAGTCAAGAGGACGTCTGCAATTGCTGCTCTCCTTTTGTGAAGCCACCTCTTCGAGTCACTAAACCAGCCCGCAAGTATTTGAATTACCTCGCTGTTCCCCCAGTTCATGCAGTGTAAGATTCTGTCTTTTTATGTAAATAGGAGATACCATTCTGCATTTACCTTTGCTAGTAAGCTTGTAAATAAACCTTTGTTGTGTTAGCATTTCTTTCTATATTCGTATGCCTAGTTTCAACCGTTGGTGTTGAAATATTTTATTTTATTTATTTCATATCGAACTTGAAGCAGACCTCTCTCAGAGGCCATAACATTTGGATCAGCACAGATCACCTCAGCAGGATATACTAGATGCCAACGCTTGAAAATGAACAGCACGCACTAACTCAACGGCAAAGTATCACCCTATGCACACGAACAGAGCACAGTCCAAAACAAACAGCAAAAACCCAGTGCAGAGATCTTTCATATTTGCAACTGATCCATGGTCCCCTTCATCTGCTACCAGATTAACATACGGGCTGCTCTACGAGCAAGAGGCCGTGCTGGCACAAGGCCAGCTTAATCTCAAACAACATACCAGATTCGCTGAACAGCAGCAGCACCAATTTGCAGTATATGTGCATCTCTGTCGAACTTCTCAATTCCAGAGGTCGTTTATTCCTGACACCGCTGGACTCTGGAACAGTCCTCCTCCCAGAAGAACTCTCCCAATTGAAACTCTAGAAGTTCAAGGTACCCTATTACTATTCTCTTCGCATTTTAATACATTTATATCAATTTGTTATTTTTATTTCATTTATTTTTTTCTCTTCTTTCATAAGTGAGGTCTCTTGCTTCTGCATTTCCCCTTACCTCGTCTTACTTCTTCCTGATGAACACCATAATATTATTTGGAAGCTGGAATTTCAAGTCAGTGGCCCTGTGGTAGGCGTGTTCCATATGAATAAGGTTCATCTTCTGAATAATAATAATAATAATAATAATAATAATAATAATAATAATAATAACTAGAGTAGATTCACATCAGCCGTGCATTTGATGTCTAGACCTGTCCTTTACGACTCTCCTGATTGGCTTTTGATAAGCCAATCACAGGGCTGCAAACTCAGTCTCTCTCGAGAGTTCACGGAGGCAGGATGCATGTTCCACCTCTCTTTGGATATACGACTTTCAAAAGTATCCCTGAGGAGAGGTGGAACATTGATCCTACCCATGTGAACTCTCGAGAGAGACTGAGAGTTGTCACCCCTGTGATTGGCTTATCAACAGCCAATCAGGGGCGTCGTAAGGGACAGGCTTAGACATCAAGTGCACGGTTGATGTGAATCTACTACAGTATATGTAACATTGCACTTAAAGCTGGGGTGGAGTTTCTCCTTGAAATGAAACCTATGGAAAATGGTCGAAGTAGGCACTGACTGATATTGACATAATCAGCCTGAAGTACGGTATTGCTTACAAGAACCTAATTATCCAAATCTTCAAAGTCTCCAAGTACAGTAACTTGCTCCGCCGACCAAACCAATTATATATACAATCCCTTACTTGATATCTCTTCAAGAATATAAAACCTTTCATTCTCCATTTAGAAACCATAAAGGAACTTTCGTCGTCTGGGTGAACAAAATATTCTTGGTATTACAAACATCCCCTCGGGACACCTCCACTCGGTACATCCCAGTCGAAATGGAAAATATAGCCAAGACCAGACAAACTTCGACGACGGAGTCCTTAGATGGCCGAAGGCGAGTTAGTCCAATGGACGACTTTCTGTGGCTCGTGAATTTTCCTTTTTTCGAGATTTTCGTGAAGAACGATTGGCCTGGGAAGTTACCTCCTATCTTGACTATCAAATCATTGCATAATAAGACTTGGCATAGTACCCGCAGGAATATCGATCAGAATTTACGGCAAGGTATGACTATGAAACTCACAGTAGCACGAGTCTTCCGACGGTGACAACAAAATCCCAATGTAATTGTATATATATTTAAGTTTGAAAATACAGGAATAGCTTTCCCGAAAGCTATCCTTGTATTTTCAAATTTAATATATGTACTTTTACATAACTCTGGATTTGTTTTCTCCAGTAATAATAATAATAATAATAATAATAATAATAATAATAATAATAATAAAATTAACACATGGGCAGTGCCAGTAATCAGATACAGCGCAGGAATAGTGGAATGGACGAAGGCAGAACTCCGCAGCATAGATCAGAAAACCAGGAAACATATGACAATACACAAAGCACTACACCCAAGAGCAAATACGGATAGACTATACAAAACACGAAAAGAAGGAGGGAGAGGACTACTAAGTATAGAGGACTGCGTCAACATCGAGAACAGAGCACTGGGGCAATATCTGAAAACCAGTGAAGACGAGTGGCTAAAGAGTGCATGGGAAGAAGGACTAATAAAAGTAGACGAAGACCTAGAAATATACAGAGACAGGAGAATGACAGACAGAACAGAGGACTGGCACAAGAAACCAATGCACGGACAATACATGAGACAGACTAAAGAACTAGCCAGCGATGACACATGGTAATGGCTACAGAGGGGAGAGCTCAAGAAGGATACTGAAGGAATGATAACAGCGGCACAAGATCAGGCCCTAAGAACCAGATATGTTCAAAGAACAATAGACAGAAATAACATCTCTCCCATATGTAGGAAGTGCAATACGAAAAATGAAACCATAAACCACATAGCAAGCGAATGCCCGGCACTTGCACAGAACCAGTACAAAAAGAGGCATGATTCAGTGGCAAAAGCCCTCCACTGGAGCCTGTGCAAGAAACACCAGCTACCTTGCAGTAATAAGTGGTACGAGCACCAACCTGAGGGAGTGATAGAAAACGATCAGGCAAAGATCCTCTGGGACTATGGTATTAGAACAGATAGGGTGATACGTGCAAATAGACTAGACGTGACGTTGATTGACAAAGTCAAGAAGAAGGTATCACTCATTGATGTCGTAATACCATGGGACACCAGAGTTGAAGAGAAAGAGAGGGAAAAAATGGATAAGTATCAAGATCTGAAAATAGAAATAAGAAGGATATGGGATATGCCAGTGGAAATTGTACCCGTAATCATAGAAGCACTAGGCACGATCCCAAGATCCCTGAAATAGAATCTAGAAAAACTAGAGGCTGCAGTAGCTCCAGGACTCATGCAGAAGAGTGTGATCCTAGAAACGGCGCACATAGTAAGAAAAGTGATGGACTCCTAAGGAGGCAGGATGCAACCCGGAACCCCACACTATAATACCACCCAGTCGAATTGGAGGACTGTGATAGAGGAAAAAAAAATAAAAATAAAAATAATAATAATAATAATGATCAAGAAGAAAGTATCAATCATTGATGTCGCAATACCATGGGACACCAAAATTGAAGAGAAAGAGAGGAAAAAATGGATAAGTACCATGACCTGAAAATAGAAATAAGAAGGATTTGGGATATGCCAATGGAAATTGTACCCATAATCATAGGAACACTAGGCACGATCCCAAGATCCCTGAAATAGAATCTGGAAAAACTAGAGGCTGAAGTAGCTCCAGGACTCATGCAGGAGAGTGTGCTCCTAGAAACGGCGCACATAGTAAGAAAAGTGATGGACTCCTAAGGAAGCAGGATGCAACCCGGAACCCCACACTATAAATACCACCCAGTCGAATTGGAGGACTGTGACAGACCAAAAAAATATATAAATAAATAAATAAAAATAATAATAATAGCAATAAATAATATAAATTATTATATTATTATTATTATTATTATTATTTTATTATTATTATTATTATTATTGATTATTATTATTATTATTATTAATTATATTATTATTATTTTATTATTATTATTAGGGAAAAACTCTCTATCGCGAGAGTATATATAATGTTGTAAAGGGTCCACAATAATACAAAGTGTTAAGAGTCCGTGTATAATTTTTAAGACTTTACAGAAAGCTTTCGAACCCTTCCCTGGGTTCATCTTCAGTCCAAATGAACAATAAGTTACAACATGTACAGAGGCAAATTTAAAATCAAGAGTCGTTGAAGATCGTTGACAAAGGTCGTTAGCTCGTTAATGGGCCAGGTGAAGAAAGAGGGCAGTTAACTGCCCTCTTATTGAACTGAGGAACCTCCGTAACGAGGCTAAAATATTGACAATCAAAAGCCACAGTAGTGTTAAAATATATTATTGTACAATGGCAAAAAATACAAGGAGAGACTTTCGGATACTGCTCCGTATCCCTCTTCAGTCCTACTGATGGTCAAACAATGGAGGGAGCGTTACAACAGTGAAAAAAAAAAAAAATAACAACTGGTTCAAGGCGGATGTATCTAAGTGTTGGTCAGGTAATCCCCGTTCGGTAGTTTCTGTTGGCGAGACGGCTGGAACGGCGAAGTGGTCGTTCAGGTGATTCCAGCTGAGCAGACACTCCATCGGTGCCATGACTTGAAGCTGTAGTAACCTCAGTCATCTGGGATAAAAGAGAGGTGGGAGCAACATCAGGGGTCTCACAATCACCAGACATATGAGTCCTAAAATCGTTGACAAAGTGGTCAATTATTAAAGAATTGGTAAAACTATCTTCATCAGTGAAGGTTTTGTTCCCTTCAAAAGCACACCCCTTTCTAATAGCAGCTCCTTCCACTAGGCGACGAACACCAATATCCCCACTCTTAAAAATGACAGAGGCACCATTCCAATTGATGTTGTGTCCTGGAACAAATGAATGTGAAACAAGAGCATTATTCATTGCATGGAGTTCACAGGCCCTACGATGTTCAGAAAGTCTTACATCCAAACCCCGCCCACTTTCTCCAAAGTATTTCTGAGGGCAATTGGTACAGGGAATTTGATAAACACCGGGTGTTTTCCTAATACCATGTTGTTATTATTGCACACTAACCGATTTCTGATAGTATTTTTAAAATTGAAAGCTATTTGAATTTCTTTTTGCTTACTAATTGCAAGATAGCAGGTATTTTCCAGTTTCGGATTGTAAGCTATGGATAAATACTTCTTATTTTTGACCACATTAGGATTACCTGCTGCACTCATACCGTAATATATTCGTTTTGCTTTAGAGACAGCTTTTTCTATAATATGAGTGGGATATTTCAGACCCTTAAAAACATTGAAGATATGCTGAAGCTAAAGTTCTAAAAGTTCGATATCACAAATACGAAGGGCTCTAAGACAAAAGTTGACAATAATATTCGCTTTTACCATCAGCGAATGAAAGGAATAGAAATGAATGTACCCCTCAGCATTAGTACTTTGACGAAACACCGAAAATTTAAACCTGTTACTTACGTTATCTCTAATAACCAAAACATCCAAAAATGCAAGCTTATTATCTTCCTCCAGTTCAACAGTGAATTTAATAGAGGGCACAGTGCTATTGGCACGGTCAACTAGCTGTTGTAGCCGTGCGTCGTCTCCTTTGAAAAGAATAAAAATATCATCAACAAATCTGACCCAGACCAGTGGCTTAATGTGTGGATCACAATGTACTAAAATACTCTTCTCCACGAACTCCATGCAAATAGTAAGCAAAAACAAATTCAAATAGCTTTCAATTTTAAAAATACTATCAGAAATCGGTTAGTGTGCAATAATAACAACAACGGTATTAGGAAAACACCCGGTGTTTATCAAATTCCCTGTACCAATTGCCCTCAGAAATACTTTGGAGAAAGTGGGCGGGGTTTGGATGTAAGACTTTCTGAACATCGTAGGGCCTATGAACTCCATGCAATGAATAATGCTCTTGTTTCACATTCATTCGTTCCAGGACACAACATCAATTGGAATGGTGCCTCTGTCATTTTTAAGAGTGAGGATATTGGTGTTCGTCGCCTAGTGGAAGGAGCTGCTATTAGAAAGGGGTGTGCTTTTGAAGGGAACAAAACCTTCACTGATGAAGATAGTTTTACCAATTCTTTAATAATTGACCACTTTGTCAACGATTTTAGGACTCATATGTCTGGTGATTGTGAGACCCCTGATGTTGCTCCCACCTCTCTTTTATCCCAGATGACTGAGGTTACTACAGCTTCAAGTCATGGCACCGATGGAGTGTCTGCTCAGCTGGAATCACCTGAACGACCACTTCGCCGTTCCAGCCGTCTCGCCAACAGAAACAACCGAACGGGGATTACCTGACCAACACTTGGATCCATCCGCCTTGAACCAGTTGTTATTATCACTGTTGTAACGCTCCCTCCATTGTTTGACCGTCAGTAGGACTGAAGAGGGATACGGAGCAGTATCCGAAAGTCTCTCTTTGTATTTTTTACCATTGTACAATAATATATTTTAACACTACTGTGGCTTTTGATTGTCATTATTATTATTATTATTATTATTATTATTATTATTATTATTATTATTATTATTATTATTATTATTATTATTATTATGTTTTCTCCACATGACCAAGAAAGTTCACTAAGTGGATTAATACTGGTATATAAATAAAGGTGATACTCTAAACCCATATATTAGTATGGATATTCAGAAACCAGCTTATGGAATTGGAATAAAATAAAATTAGGCCAAAGACTTAGCACTGGAACCTATGAGATCACTCAACGTTGAAAGAGTAAAGAGCAACAGGAGGGGAACCTCGCTGATGCACTATAATGCCTACAGTGAGCCGCGTGAGGTGTACTGACGGAACTACCTCGCTACGTAAGCACAACTTTCGACAGCTTATTGTAACTTTCCTGATATAGATCTTCGTCGCAAATGTCTAGACATCAATGCTTCGTGGGTACAGTAGAAACTAAATGGAAAATTCTATTGGGAACCTGAATGTCATTAGTATTCATTCACAATGATCATTTTTTCCCTGTGAGACTTTTCGTGACAGGATTAACGTTCAAACACAGTTACCTAATTACCCTATACTCATGGTAATTAGGTTATGGTGCGTTTTGAGCTTTGATACTTTCATGAAAACTTTCGTAGTGAAAAATTATTATTTTGGACAGAATAAAGGCATGGCGTTTCAGTTTATTAGCACTCAGTAGGTACGTCAAGTAATATCACATAATTTTCAAAATGTTAAATGAAATTCCTCTTTCCCGAGGGGAAATGTTAAAAAAAAAGGGGGGAAAAGAATACAGAGATCAGCACCACAAACCTCCTCTACGGCTGAGCAATACACCCTCTCACCTTCAATCATTGCTAACCAGCAAACAAGGAAAACCAATCATCCGAAAAGAATATTATTTTTATCATTTTGTTCTAACCAATCTTAGATTACGCAACTAACAAACACAAATGATGTCCGAGACGTCATTGATGCGGGATTCATTCACAAGCAGCTGCTGCCTGATGGGTACAGACCTAGCTCCTCGTGTCTAAAGCTCCCCCCCCCCGTACATGATTGATAATGTCATTGTGCAATATTACAGTAAGTACAGGGACGGTATCGAAGATTGACGCAATATACTGACGACATCGAGAAGAGTCTGACATTTCATTGCGCAAGACGAATATATTTGGTGGTGTAAGGGTAACATTGCGCAATATCCTTTCAGTGTGCTCCCTGCCCCCCAATACCGTCGACGAGTCTGGCAAGCAAGAAGGATGCTCGACGATTCCTACTGGAAATCCTACGACTGTGCAGGTTTCCCTGTACTGTGGCAAGACAAAAGACTGTTGTTGAAAAGCAACATCATCAGTGTCCGTCATGTTGTCTTAGAAATGCTTCCCTCGATGGAAGATATTGAGCAATAATATGGAGCCATGTAGGGGGAAGACACACATATTACACAATAAAACTGAGTCAATATATTGTGTCCGTACTATCGATCGTGTAGGGGGGCGCTTCATTTTAAGTAATTTAACGTTGTCATCAAACCACTGTGAGAATAACTGTAGCTGGGGTCAACCAGGTGAGCCATATCATTGCACCAAGACGACACTTTTCTCCAGTTCAATGTGCCAAGACAAATAATGGGAATATAGAGTTTAGATTAAAAGGTTTGAAAGGTGAGGAATGTGGGTAGCAAGATGGAAGAAGGATAACTGAAATGGAGGTACAGCAAATGGAATGTCAAAAAGGTTGCAGCTAGGGGCCTAAGGGACGCTGCATAGAACCTTCAGTAATGCCTACAGTGCACCCATGAGACGCACTGACGGCACAAGACCACCCCCCCCCTCCATAACACAACACACACACAACGGGAGGCATATAATAGGTGCAGTTGCGGAAATCTCAAAATGCAATGTCGCTACATCTTCTGTATTGCAACCCATGGCCTTGCGACTTGTCGCAGCCTATGGTCTTGCAACTTGTCGCAACCCATGACCTTGCAACTTCTGACAGGCCAAGTGGTCACTGATCGCTAAAACACCTAATAGTACCCATACGGATCGTGGGATTATGTCTTGCCTCTAAACGCAGAAACAAGCAATAACACAGTTTCCCCCGAGTTCTTCCAAGGTCAGACAAGACTGTGAGTCTCAGATCGTTTAAGAGAAGAGACAGAAGCTCGCCAGATTTTTAACTATCGTCGCATCTGTCCTCTGCAGTACACTTAATTAGATCTTTCTTACAAGTAGGTCCCCACGCAATGCCTTTTGAAACAACTGGATACAAATTCGTTTCCATGGCGATGCAGGACCTAACTTAAATTTTCACTATATGATATAGACTACTGATATAATAATGTAATTGACAAAACTATAAATATATATAATTACTACTAAAATTCTTACCATCATCCACTTTACGACAGTCATTAGTCCTCTCGGTAACGTATTGAACTTATTATTCCTTTGAATACGTCCCCGGGTTCCGATACCGGTAGGCGTAACCTCCTGCTTTCAGCATAGAAAGGTTATTGAATTTTGTCGAACGAGAAGTGTTCCTGCTAAAATTCTTCGTAATCAATTATTTAATGGAAACTATATTAAATAAGCAATACTGACCACGAATGCTCACAAAATTGAAAGGCAAACTTCAAATAATGTAGATTCTATCTTCACTGTTTCAAGGAATCTTCCTGTCGTTTATTTTTCCCCCAAATATTGAACATAATGGGACGAGCTTCTTACAAGAAATTATTTTTTCACTCTGGAAAATCTTCGAGTTTTATAAATTCTATAAAGTGAAATAATCTCGTATCCCAAATGGGACTGGAAAAAAAGAAAGAAAAGCCTTTGTCGCTATTTCGAACTTCTGTATACCTAACAAAAAAAAAAAAAGGTCAGGGCATATTAACCCAGTATTTCGACTTCCCCATTTGAAAATAGATATTCATAAATTAAATAAAAAGGGCCTATCTAAGAATTTCTAGAGAAACAATTAGTTTTGTTTTCTTGAACAGCAGACAAGCCGAGGTACAACAACCCTACGCCCCTCTACACGCCCACCAATGTCTAATGACTTCAACACGAATTCATCACGATTCTCAAGTAAAGCATCTTCGAATCATCATCAAGCGAAGATGAAACATCGCAAGTCAATCCAATTGAATCCCGCTTCATGCAATTCCCCTTTTCAAAATGAATTTCAAACATCAAAAATAAACATGTTATAAAAGTCTTTTTGTACAGCAGTATTTTTTACCATATAACCAAGCCATTGCGAAACGAACGCCCATGCCCACCGGCCCGGTACACCTCCCCCCCCCCCCCCCCCCCCCCCCCCCCCCCCCCCCCCCCCCCCCCCCCCCCGCCCGGGCCCCACCTGTCAGCCGAATGAAGTTTTTATATGGATATATATGAAAAAAGTTTAGGCGGGCGCGGCCTTCTGTGCTTTCATTACGAAATGTTTTGGACCGATCCGGGACGCGCCTTCATAGCCGCATTACTTCGCGGGAAGTGACTGATGGAACGCTGTAGGAGACAGGGCTTGAGGTGTGTGGGGTGAGTAAGGGGGCGGGTGGGGGGGGGGGGGGGTGGATATGAGATGATGGAAGAAGTAGGAAGGGGGAGGAGGAGAGGCTGATAGTTGGGGGAAGGAGAGGAGGAGAGGGCTGATAGTTGGGGGTGAAGGAGGAGGAGGAAAGGACTGATAGTTGAGGATAGTTCGGGGGAGGCCCGAGGGGTTGGGATAAAGGGAGGGGTGGAAGCCCGAGGGTGGGGAGAGGGGAGGGGGAGGGGGCGGCCGAGGATTGGGGGGGGGAGGTGGGGGGTGGGAAGTGCATTTCGGGGCAGAGAGCAAAGGCGGTAAGTGATAATATCAAAATGGATGTATCAACCGAGATTGGATGAAAACGACGGAGAGGAAGGAGGCAGATGGGGAGGGAATACACAGATATAGCGCATGCGCAGGAGCCAAGGAGAGACTATACGTAGCAAGAAAAAAGTCACGAAAGGATGAATAAACTTGGAGGAGCACGAACAGCAATGCATAATAGAGAAGGTAGACAAACTGTAGACAGAAAGTTACGTGACAAGGGATGAACCTCATCCAAAAATCTGAAGTCCTGAAATTATGGAATAGATTTGATGAGCAGGGTACGAGAAATTGAAAATATAGAAACGAAAAATTGTGAAATAAGATCGCTCAGTACGGAGCACATCGTCGTTGTAGTAATTCTACACTGAACATAAAAATTTATTATAAGGCTAAATTGCATAAAATTATAGCCTGTTCTGCGAACTTGGCCTTTTGACTTTTAAAATGAATTTTAAAAAAATGCTACGACACACGTTTAGCCACTCAACCGTTTAAAACTGACCTTAACCTGTGATCTCTGAGTTTCAAAACTGGTTAGAATTATCATCAAGACGTAACCATAACCAGATAAGTTGTTGGCAGTAAAGTATTTTAATTAATTAATCAATTAATTGCTGAAACTTCTGCCCTTGACTCTGGACTAAAAATAAATGTAGTTTAACAAATTCAATCACTATGAAATAATCACTGTGATTTACTTGTATGAAAAATATATCAAATGAAGTTTCAACTCCTAAACAATCTAAAATGTCGAAAAAATTGTAACCTTGAACAAAGAAAGTTCAAGTTTGATACCCTTAATTGCATCCTAAACATTAAAATTTAAAACTATGAACAACCTGCCGTGTAACCTGCAATGAAGTCCTTAACCCGTGACCTTGACATTTGATATAAACCTAGTCTAATTTCTTCCAAAAATTAATCACTTTGTTATTCATATCTCTTCCTTATACACGCCCACAAGTCTACCTTTTATTCAACTTCGTAGGCGAATGTAAATGAGCAACGTGCTTGCAAATGGGAAGAGAAAAAAAAGGACAACCCAAGCAACGAACGAAAACGCAGGAAGGAGAGAGTAGTCAATGAAAGCACAAAAGGACGGGAAGAGCGAAAGAAAAAAAAAATAAACAGAGGAAAAGAAAAATCAAGAGAAGCTGATGAAGAGGGACAGTGAAACGAGAAAAATCAAGGAAGGATAAGAACGAGAAGTGGTGGAGGAATATGATCGGGTGGAAAGCTAAGGATAAGGGAGATGAGAACACATGAAAAGAAATACACACACACATACACACACACGCACGAAGAATGACGGAGAGACGACTTTTGAGAATAAACTAAGGGGTAGACAAAATATTTAGTATATTGTGTAATTTCTTAAATAATTAAATAGATAAATAAATAAATAAATAAATAAATAAATAAATAAGTGAAATACAGGTAATGACTAAAAAAATACTTTGAGGTGCAATAAAGTTGAGTATTCATTTGCTTAAATAGTGATGAAAAACCCAAAAATAGGTAAAGGGAAACTTTGAAATAATTATACATGTGAAGAACGTTAACTCACACAGACAGAGACACACACACACTCTCTCTCTCTCTCTCTCGTCTTGTCTTGTCTGACTTTCTCTACACCGGTGCATTGTTTTCCTTTTTTTCCCAATCCCCTCACCAGACGGAAAAGCAGCGTAGAAAAATGATATTCATGAAAAAAGGGGAAAATCCAATAAAACCTGATTACTCGCTTCCCTCGCCTATCCCAGACATACACGCAAACGTGCACATGCACGCGCATACACACACACACGCACACACACACACACACACACCATAACCCCACGCAAGCACACTCAAGACAGGGGAGGGGGGAGGGGGTACCTCTTAGTATTTTTAGCTCTATCCTTTTGAGCAAACTAATATGAGCGGACAAATGATATTCATAACACAAGAGGAATGTGTAAGGAAAGGGCCTTTTATATACCAAGCTCACTCCGTGGAGCCATCATTTTTCTTTCTATTTTTTTTTTCCCTGTCCCGTCCTATGATTTAAGGGAGAAAACACAAAAAAAGCGAGGGGGTAAAAAAAAAAAAAAATAACACAGTCTTCTTTGGCCAGAGAATGTTTCAAAATCTCGCCAATTTCTGGATCTTAAAAGCACATTTGTGAGTGGGGATTTTCGGTATAATGTTCCTCGGTCGCTTCTGTTCCACCAATTCGTGAATGGAGACTCTCGAGTAAAGAAAAAAAAAAAGGAAAAAAAATAAATCATAAATTCGTCTGAAAAAGTCACGAGAAATTTCCAGATATCAGCGACTCATTTTTGCGAGAAGAGACTTGCCCACAAGATGGCGCTACTTCAAAGGCAACGTCGAGGAAGAAAACGCAAAATTGCATCTGGATGACCCACAACTTAAAGCATACAGTTGGGAGGGAAGACGAACGATGATTCTGAAAGGATTTCAATTCCTGCGTGCGCTTGCGTGCGTGCGGTGCGTGAAAGAGCACGTTTCTAACAGACGCTAGATATTGAGAAGACTTATTGGTGTAGCGAGCCGGATGAAAATAACCATTGATGGAGGGAAGGATGAGGCACAGGATTGAATTAAGTAAAAAACGAACATGTATTTAAGTTATCATTATCATTATTGTTCAAAAGATGAACCCTATTCGTATGGAACAAGCCCACCACAGGGGCCACCGACTTGAAATTCAAGCTACCAACGAATATTACATTGTTCGTTCGAAGGAAGTAACAGAATGTGACAGGAAACACAGAAAGGGGAGATCAACTATTAGAAAAACAGATAGATTAACAAATTAATGCATAGTTCAAAATGCGAGCAAAATATTAAAATGCAGGCTGAATTATATTAGGGTAGTGATGCATTCAATATTCGCTTGAGGTTCTGCGAGTACCTTTGTCATTAAGCAAGAGCTTCTGAAAATAAGAGGTAGCAGAATCTATGAAGGAAATAGCCACATTAGATGGAAAAAGTACGAAAGAAAGAAAAAGCGATATTAGGGACTAGATGAAATACCAAACCCATGTCAGGGAGGACCTGGTTACATCAGCCTGATGTAACCAGAGGCTCAAAATGAAAGGTGGAACACTTACTGTGGGTGAAACAGTATAAAAAGTGGAACACTTGCGGGGCATGGAACAATGTAAGAAGTTGAACACTTGCTGTGCGTGAACCATCAAATTCAAAGGTGGAACACTTACGGTGGGTGAAACAATATGAAAAGTGGAACACTTGCCATGCGTGAAACATCAGAAGGAAAGGTGGAACACTTACGGTGGATGAAACAATATAAAAAGTGGAACACTTGCGGGCCGTGAAGCATCCAAATGAAAAGTGAAACACTTCCTGTGGGTGAAATTAAAAAAGTGGAACACTTGTTTCCACGTGTTCCACTTTTTACATTGGAAAAAGTGAACACTTGTTTCCACGCAAGTGTTCCATTTTTTACATTGTTTCCACGCCCCCCACTTGCGGGGCGTGGAACAATGTAAAAAATGGAACACTTGCGGGGCGTGAAACATCAAAATGAATGGTGGAACACTTACGGTGGATGAAACAATATAAAAAGTGGAACACTTCTAGTGCGTGAAACATCAGAAGGAAAGGTGGAACACTTGCGGGCCGTGAAACATCAAAATGAAAGGTGGAACACTTGCGTTGCGAGAAAGAAAATATATAGACAAAACTTCTAGCTACCCCCTTTGCTACAAGACATACTGAGGGACTGAATTCAAGAGTCCGTGGAGGAGCAGAGGGGGGGGAGGAGAGGAGTGCCTCTTGAGGACCAGGGAGTAAAAATTCACATTACAGAGAAGAGAGACAATTTCTGTGTTTGTAGAGGTTTGACGGAGTCTGGAGGAAGATAAGTCAGTGACTACAGAGGTGAGTATTATGTGAAGTATGATTAAGAAGGAATATCATCTAAACTTAAAGTTCTATATACACCATACCCTAATACTACAGCACAAACACATACACATGTATATAATATAATAATATATATATATTATATAATATATAATATAAGATTATGGATATATGTATAAATAATATTATGTAAGATATAATTCCTTATATCTATAATATACATATACATATATATATATATAATTATATACACACATACATTTATGTATAGACATACACAAATATATCTATATATACATAATATATATATATATATAGATAGTTTAAAAAATATTTTTTTAAATATCAAAGAAAATCTAACGGTAAACAAACAAACACCGGTAAGACAACCACGGAAAAAAAAGGCCGGGGAAGGGGGAGGGGGAGGGGAAGGGGAAGGTTCCGGAAGGGGAGGGGAAGGGAAGGGGAAGGGGAAGGGGAAGGGAGAAGGGGCAAGGGGAAGGGGAAAGGGGAAGGGAAGGGGAAGGGGGAGAAAGAGGACACTTCTACCGGTCCCTTGGAACAATTAGACAGAACTATACCTCCTGTGAGAAACTACAAAATCCGACGAGAAACTTTCCGCGCCAACGAGGTTAATTTCCATTTGCATTAAGCGAATTTTCTCCCTCCAATCTTCCCTCCCGTTTTTCCTTTCTCTTCCCACTTTCTCTCCAACTCCCAAAGTTTCAACGACATGGGGCCACACACACACACACACACACATACACATACACACACACACACACTAGAATGAGGGTTTTGTAAGACTGCCCACGTAATTTTGCACAGAAGAACCTTCGTGTTTTTTCTATTTATTTATTTATTTTTAAGAATTGCTTCGCTATATGGGTTAACACGTCCATAATTTACCGTCAGGCATGTGTTTAGATTCAACGGCATTATGCGAAAATATGTTATTAGTTCCCTTTTATTATGTAGATTAAAAATGTAATATATTTTTATAACGCTTCAAGAAAAAGTTCATTAAAGCGTGACTGTATGTATGTATGTACTCCAATTGCTTTCCTTGAATTGGAATGAATTGGAATTTGGCGAAAAAAAAATAGATATTTAAATAAACAAAATCATTTGTTTTTTAATAAGGTTTGGAGGTCAAATAAACTGA
>NC_087215.1:66055738-66063238 GCF_015104395.2 Macrobrachium nipponense | reverse complement strand
TGAAGTCATGTGACTCAGGCTGGAGTCTCTTGTCCTAAACTGAAGGTCTTTTGCCCAGGCTATAAAGTCGCTCAAGAATGTATTCGTTTGAATGTGGATTCGTCATCTTATAAGAATAAGAATAAGAAGAGACTTACAAGAGAGAAAATAAACATTGCGAGAAGGAAATGAATAAGGAAGATGGATAATGAAGCAAGTAAGAAAGGAGACGAAACGAACACGAAACAAAGGTCAAACTCGGAAGAGATCACCGAGGGAAGGAGAAATAAAAAGAATAAATAAAAGTGTCGAAAGCAAGTAATAAATGAAAACGTTAAAAATGAATGATTAGCTGAGACGATATTCTGCAAGACTCAGGAAAAATTAGGAGACGAGAAGGGAATTAGTGGAAAACATGCTAATGCTATAGAGATTCTAAAAGGAACATCAGGGAGAGAAATTATATAAACAATAAAGAAACAACGACAAAAGATGTTAGCAAGAATCCTAAGAGGAATGAATGCACACGAATGAAAAAAAGATGGAATGAATACAAGATAAGGAGAAACATGAAAATGAACAATCAGGAGAGAGAGAGAGAGAGAGAGAGAGAGAGAGAGAGAGAGAGATGAATACGCAAGATAAAAAAAAAAAAAAAAAAAAAACAAGAGACGAAGCTAACTAAGGAGAAACATGAAAGAGAACAATCATCAGAAGACTCGAAAGTGGACTGAACAAAAAAAAAAAAAAAAAAAAAACGGGAAAGAGTAAAAAAAAAAAAAAAAACTAAACCTGGAAAGGGTAAAAAAAAAAAAAACTAAACCTGGAAAGGGTAAAAAAAAAAAAAAAAAAAAAAAAACACTCGGAGAATAGAGATAATCTAATGACGACAGAAGCTGAACTTCCTTTAGCGTCCCATAATGGGCGTAAAAGCTTTCAGCAGCAAGAAGGATTCAAGTACTCCATCCTTTCCCCCAAAAAAACCGGGAATCAGGGAATGCTAATGAAAGATTCACGTCCTGAAGTCCTTCCGTAATGAAGGATAATGAAGGATATACGTTTGCTTTGCGAATTAAAAAACGGAATAAAGCGTACGAAGAGTTTTAGGGCAGGATAGGAGGAATACGTATTCAGATTTTAAGCCAGAGGCCGAGCGCTGGGGCCTACGAGGTCATTCAGCGCTGAAAGGAAACTTTTGAGAGTAAAGGAGGTCTGAAAGGTGTAAAATGAGGAAAACAATTGTTAGGAGAAAGTGGAAAGTCGGGTGGAAGAAAGAGAATATGAACGTAGGTACAGTAAAAGGAATGTAAGAGGCTGCAAAGAACCTCAAGTAGTGCCCACAGTGCACCGCGTGACATGCACCGTAGTGTTTTAGTTCCTTCCCCTACTTCCCGTAAAAGGACTGAAATCAGATCGAACGTATTTATAGCGAGACACTCAATTCATATGCACGATTAGAGCATTGCTCATACTTCCATACATACCCACTCATTTATTTATGGGCAGCAAAGGGTGGCTGATGGGTACTTACTTATTTATCACATCTAGCATATTTTTTCTTTTTTTTTTACAGCGCGTACAAGTACGGAAGGACACAGGAAATCGATGTCGAGCATGACAGCAAGGGAAAATGCATACCTGCTTAAAAATCTAGATTATGGAATGAGATGACTGGAAGGAATTTCGTCTGGATAATAAACTCATACAAAATTGATGGAAACGGGCGGACAACTGCAAATGAACATAGATACATATCAGAAGATTTAGACGACAAGGCGAAGTTTCGAAAAGGATTTGATTTAAATGAATATTCTCATTCAAAGTCGACTTAGACTTTTAGATTTTTGTGAAATGTAGGCTTTCAAGTGAATCACTGAGCACTCTCTCGGCCAGTCAGCGGTTACGACAGTGGAAAGATAGGGTAGGAGAGGTTGGACAGCAAGATAAAGAGATCCAGAAAATAAAGGAGATGATAGTTAGAGAGTCTAGATAGCAAGAGATTAGAAATGACAAGGCTACAAAGTGGGTGCAGCTATAAGGGCCCAAGGGACGCTGCAACCATCCTTTAGTAACGCCTACAGTACACCACAAAATGGGCACTAACGGCGCTGCCTCCCTACGGTGGAAAACTTTGCAGATTACTGTGAAAAGACGGATGAATTATAACCTTAATCCCGTCATAACAGGAGGGACGAACCTTACGAGATCTAAAACAAATGTTTCTGCGTTCTGTATGCTGATCCAGTCTCACTGTCCCAACAATGCATATAAAATGAAACTATTTATCTTCGAGGAGGATTATGTGTGAAGCACGCAGCACGTAAAGAGTTCATTTGTATTACATTTTCAAAAAAAATTTAAAAGCACAAAATATATTTATTTCCCTTCACTGAATACGATAAGTTAGGAATCACAAAAAGTGCCAGATGTTTTGTAAGAAATTCATCAGGTCGACTTTGAGTCGTGACACAAAGATAAAAGTTTCAATGGCGAAGAGATACGTACACATTTAACCGAAAGGTAATACTGTGCGAGTTTAATAAGGAGTAAGCCTTCTACGTGAAACTTATCATCAGCTTAATCTGTTCCTGGTAAAGAATACGACCTCTTATAAGGCAATACAAAAAGCACCATAATAATTGAATGTAAACGAAATTCACTTTCGATGTTGGACATTTATCGGGAATTGCATTTCATGAATTAAATCCTTTGGCACAGATGAATCCTAAATATATGGAATAATCAAATCACAATTCGTTTAATTATCAAAGTTATAAACAATTTGATGTAGCAGACACTACATAGAGGCATACGCAGTGGAAAAATCATTTCATATTCCGCTTTTTTTATTAATCTATTTATTTTTCTTTTATCATTTTTTTTTTGGGGGGGAGGGCGGGTACGGGGGAGGATGAAGATCACTACTTTGCCCTGAGATTATAGAACAGACGTGTCCTTATTATAATACCTAATATGCTTAGCACTTTAAAAAATATCACAAAGTTCGATTTGATGTAAATGAATTCTCTCTGCTTTGACAGAATCTACGAATCTGGCGTGGCGTGTGTGTGTTTGTGTGTGTGTGTGATGATACAGCTTTGTAGGATACCGTATTGTGCATACTGTTCAATAGCTCTTGTACACCCACACAGTCTATGATATAGTGGCAACGGCCGTGGTATATCAGACACTAATGCCTAGATTGTGGCTATGACAGCTGATTGGCGATGACGGGAACTCCGTTTTAAAAGTCACTTGATTAAAATCTCAAGTAACCAAACAAGAACTTTCCCTTACTGTGTAACAGGACACAAGATCGAACTCCATCTCGACAGCGAAGATATCTCGAGCTGGGGCATTTTAAACTTTCGCGGTTGGTTAGTATAGGGTATCATGCCATGTGGCAGCACGCAGCCTTCCCCTGAGATGCCTATAAGTGCATTAAAGCATGAGTCTCTGGATTCTTACAATATCAGTAGAGACGAAAAAAAAAAATCGTGGCCCTACATCGTTATAGTGCAGTAACTTGTTTTTCCACGCAAATGTCGTACCGTTATTTGTTTTCGGAGAGTTAGCTGGATAGAATAAAACAAACATTTGCAATTACAGTTGCCTGCGTCAATTTTCCACCATCACTTTCAGTCAATCATGCAGATGGATTCGGTACTTTATCATGATTAATCTACAGCGCAAAATTATATAAATTTGCAAAAGCAAATAACTTCGTGATTTCCATACCGTTTGTTATTCATTTCATTCAACATATGCATACGGTCTTAGGGTATAAGCGTGACGCAACTAACCAGTGGTTATGATTTAGGGGCAAAGCATTTACTAAGTCAACTTTGCTACTCTTTTAGGTGCGAATAATGAAATCGGGGGTGAAATTCCAATGTCCATCTTAAATCATGGAGCTTTAACGATTAGGAACCACTTTTACGGAAGGAAAAGGACCCATGACGGAGCACGAAAAAAAAAATCAACAAGTAAAAAAAAAATCAACAAAATCAACATATCACTAAAACACGAGACCCTCCCAACTTACTAAATATGTTTGACTACATACACATAATATATTCATACACATATAAACATATATATATATAGGTAAGTATTTATCTAAATAAATAAATATATTATTACACAGATAAACACAATTATATATAGGTAAGTATTTATATAAATAAATAATATATAAATATATTAATACACAAATAAACACATATATACAGGTAAGTATGCATATAAATAAGTAAGTAATATAAATTTCTTTATTTTTTTTGTGGCCCGACGATGTCTGAATAAACAGGAGAAAGCGCTTGGTACTGACACCTTCTGTCTGTCATTTATATATATATATATATATATATATATATATATATATATATATATATATATATATATATATATATATATATATATATATATATATATATATATATATATTATATATATATATATATATATATATATATATATATATATATATATATATATATATATATATATATATATGAATAACTTGATCACGAAGTATATAAAAACGTGATGCTATGTATAAATAAAGATTTTTTTTCCTTCGTGGCAAAAAACCATTTATATATATATATATATATATATATTATATATATATTATATATATATATATATATATATATGAATAACTTGATCTCGAAGTATATAAAACGTGATGCTATGTATAAATAAAGATTTTTTATCCTTCGTGGCAAAAACCTTTACATATATACATAAATATATATATGTGTGTGTGTGTGTAAATATATGTATAAAATCACGGGTCATCATATTTCAGCTAAAACAACTTAACTGCCCCTCCAATGCAAATAAGGATGTCTACACTTCAGTTGCTTCAAATTAACTTCATAATTGGTGTTTGTACTTAATAAGCACTCAAAGATGAGCCATGCGCCTGACCAATGATAATTAGGATACTTCACCCAGAGGATTATAAATATAAGAGAAATTATCATTAGTAATTTGGTCGTTTTTGCTAATCCTAACAGCGGCGTTCGCATAAATTATTCAAAATCCGGAAACGTCAAATATGTTTAGCGCGAAATGGGCGTTACAATAATTTATGGGAGATAGGTTTTACAAATAAGCTCCATCGTCGAGGTGAGGACTCGTGATAATGCGGGAGAATTCGTTTATTTTCTTTTATTTTGAAATTCGGAAATATATGATACATGCACAGTCAGGCACGCACGCCTACGTACATTTCAAACATATATTTTATATGTGTGTATATATATATATATATATATATATATATATATATATATATATATATATATATATATTATCTTAAAGGTACTGGTAGCAATATATAATACTTAATAGTTGGGTTGATAACCTTAGCTCTTGCCGGTTAGAGACAGATGCAAAACGCTGGATTCTTTGAAGATGCTGAGATAAAAAAAACAAACAGGAAACTTGCCGGTGCCCAGTTGAGGTCATTGACGTATTCCAAAGACATGAGTTAATCACGAGTTTCATGTATGTAGCGCGCGTGTATCTGTGCGTCGATAGTGGGGGGTGTTAGTTCGTTACGCGTGTCACAGAAAATGACATATAATCTCTGGTATGTGAATTGGCAGAGGAATTGGACAGTAGTGTTTTCGGTGTAAACAAGGCATTGCAGCTCCATCGGAAAAGGTAAAAAAAAGTGAAAAACTTTGGAAAAGTTAACATTTGAAGCGACAATTACTTCAGTTCTAGAGAAAGGGAAGTGCGATGTGACACACATTTTATTGACGAACCTTAATGTTTAATGGTGTGATAATTATGGTCTCTTTATTTCGAATGGAAGTTCCTCGCTGGACGAGTGGTTTTCGCGCTTGGCTGCCAATCCTGTGGTCCGAAGTTCGATTCCCGGCTCTGTCAACGCGGAATCAGAAAAATTTATTTCTGGTGATAGAAATTCATTTCTCGACATAGTGTGGTTCGGATCCCACAATAAGCTGTAGGCCCCGTTGCTAGGTGACCAATTGGTTCCTAGTCACGTAAAAATATCTAATCCTTCGGGCCAGCCCTAGTAGAGGTGTTAATCAGCTCAGTGGTCTGATAAAACTAAGATATACTTAACTTATTTCAGATGGATTCGAAGTCACCATATAAACAATTAGTTTTCTCTGGACAGTTTTTTTGACTTTGATGAACTATGAATGTTTGGAAAGAGAGAAAAAAAGGGGGTGCTTACTTAAATATGATTTTGGGAAGAATATGATAGTTTAACGTTTCTTTTGTTAGTTATTTTTAACTCATTTTATTCCACTTTCATGTTAGCTAATTTTGCGAAATAAAAAGTATATTTTTACGAAATAAAAAGTATATCTTTGTAACAGCGGGAGTTTATATTAGCCTAGTTTGAAACTTTGATTTTCAGTTAACTTCAGAGATGGCATTCAACATGAAAGGTAGGCCACGTTACCAGTTAGGAGTTTTTCATTTATTTAATCGAGTGTCATTTGGACCTCGTAATATATATATATAGTATATATATATATATATATATATATATATATATATATATATATATATATATATATATATATATATATATATTATATATATATATATATATATAACAATATATATATATATATATAATATATATATATATATATATATATATATATATATATATTATATATATATATATATATATATATATATATATATTATTAGAGAGAGATTTTAGAGAGAGAGCGAGAGGAGAAGAGAGAGAGAGAGAGAGAGAGAGAGTATTCTGAGTGATATGGCAATTGGCAGATAATCCTTTCTTTTCAAGAGCCAGGAAATCAAGAAGTTGCATTTACAGTCAGATGTCTCCTGGGGATTAATTTGTGCCAGTTATTCACCTAAAAACTATGTAAATGAAGTATGCAAATGCCACTTGACTTTCCAAATGTAATTCAGAACCTGTTACAAATCATGAATTCGCCTCTCACGCGACCATAAATTCCCACTCCAAATAAAGATTAGGAAAATGTAACAACTTATTTTTTTATTTTTTTTTTTATTTTTTTAGCAAAACGCTCTACAACATATGGTGTCACAATTTGATTCGGCGTCCTTATACACGAATACAATAAAGCTTATTCAAAAGAAGAGGCTGATATCGAATCCATACCACTTCGCACAAGCACTACTTAAGTCGGGAGGCGTGTGCCTCTAAGAGGATTTGTCAAAAGTGAAATTGGCGTGCGGAGAGGCCAAAGTAGGTGGTTTGAATGTCATCTTTGTTAATCGTTGATCGCTTCAGGAAGGGACGTGGTGAAGGGATTTCCGACACAGAGCTGACTTGTAATGCAAAGGAAGAGGGTCAGGAATTCCTACTGTAAGTGACTGGAAAATTAATCATCGGGGGCCAGATAAAGGGTGGAACTGCCAAAATTTAAATTTCGAAAATATTCGTGACAGTGAAGTTAAAGGTGTGTCCGCGATGCATTTAACGTGTCGAAAACGCTTGTCTGCAACTTATCCCACAAACATACACAC
>NC_087215.1:66033238-66050738 GCF_015104395.2 Macrobrachium nipponense | reverse complement strand
CACACGGTTTAGGAAAAAAAAAGTAGCCAATATATTCGAAAAGGTTAGGACGACAAAATGTCATACACAGCCGTTGCAGTTTCACCACAAGATTCTGAGATAAGTTCATCTCGGTGTAATGTGATTCGACACTGCACTTGGCAGAAATATGAAAATACAATCGTGATTTATTTAGTCATTTTTTTCGGATTTTTTTTTTAAATAGTTTTTCATTTTTTTCTTGCGGTAAGTAAATGTTATTCATTTTATTATCTAACCCTTTTCAGAGCTGTGGGGAAGTATGCAACTTGCTTTGCAATAAAATCAAGTGACATGCTTAACTATTATAAGTTTTCTTTTCTCTTCAATTGTTTTCTAAAGGTTTTTGTAATGTTACCTCAGATAACATCCCCCCCCCCCCCCCCCCCCCCCCAGCAACCAAAAGAAAAACTATAAAATTTTATTACTCTTGAAAAAAGATGTATCATTTTATACTTATAAAATATAACAATCTCTCTCTCTCTCTCTCTCTCTCTCTCTCTCTCTCTCTCTCTCTCTTTCTCTCTCTCTCTCTCTCTCCGTTGCTCTGACAGTACGCTGATAACTAAAACTCGACTGGGCTCAATTAAATCTTAATTCACATCTAATAAACGTGTCAATTATCGATATCACAAAACTGCACTACGTCTAACAGGAAAGAAACTATAAAAAAAAAAAGAATACAAACCTTCTTCAATACAATAAGTAGATAATGCGTCAACCCGAGCGAAATCGTGACGCCAGTTTTAGTTCCATTAAGTCAATCAACCACCCGTGCAAAAATAAACTCTTCACAACTGTGTGGAGTCACCAAGCCCCTTCACCTAGCCACAGCGCCCTTCGGATAATTCCTCAACGCCAGACTTCGAAAAAAATAGAACGAAAGATAAAGGACTGACAGAACTTGATCATTTGGAAATTAAAGACTTGGGAGGTGACGACAATGGTTGCAATTTCGAAGGTCGCTCGCCCCGCCTGAATGGACAATACTGTTTTTTTTTTTTTTTTTTTTTTTTACAGGATTTTTCTGATTTCATTTCCAATGAGGAAGTAGTTTGTAAAATGCTCTATATTTTTTAGTGGGGTCCTCAAAGTATTTCATCTAGATTTCCATTATTACGCAGAATCAGGTTTGGCAGCTCCACAGAACTGTGGATGTGAGTTGAGCATAACAACAAAAGACATGAAATATTGCTTAAAATCAAAGACGGGTTCTAGAGAGAGAGAGAGAGAGATAGAGAGAGAGAGAGAGGGCTGGTGACGTATATTTCCATATACACTAATGAATTGCATAAGAATGACCAGAAAACATAAATTTCCAAATTTCCATTATTCCTCCAAAACAAACTCGAAGATGGCACCTGCACTTGAGTCCACATCCCCTCGACACCCAGCCCCTCACCCCCGCCCCAACAAGTTTTCTTTAGACACTAACCTGTGACAAAAAAAAAAAAAAAAAAAAAAAAAAAAAAAAAAAAAAAAAAAAGACCAGACGATAGACAATGAATGTTGAAAGTTGTAGGTTTATCTGTCACGGAGTCAATTTGTGAAGGGGGTAATCAACTCAGGGATGAGGGTGAATGTGGGGGAGTATGGGGTTGTGCAGGTGGGGGGGTGGGGGGGGGGTGGGGGGGGGGGGAAGGGGAGGGGTTTCAGGTGCCGCTCATGATTTAATCTTCAGGTTCACACAGATGCGAGATGATGACTCTGTTATGGCTAACGAGAGATTGGCGTCAAGATAAAATATGAAAAAACGAACCACTTGCTTATATGCAATATAACCTTTTAAATTTTTCAGGAAAGAATCGAGATTAGTGATCTGAGAGCCACAATTTATTTCGTATTTAGACAAAATCTTGAGGACACCTTACACGAAATGACAGAACATATGTAAAGGCAATGTCGAAACAAGACGGCCATTAATGTATGGATTACCCTTCCCGAGTACAGAAATACTAGTCTGATTTGGAACCCATGATCACTTATTTTAATTTCGGCCACAATCAACAGAAATAAAGGCAGAGTAAATATGTAAACAATAAAAAACTATAATGAAACGCAAAAAATGACGTAAGCAGGCAAAATGAAAATGAAAAGTCACAGAATTATATAAGCACGTAAACTGATAATGAATATATCTCAGCATACGGAAAGGAAACATAAAAAATTATGTAAGTAATTAAAAGAAAAATAAACTTAAATTGTGCAAACAAGTAAAGGAATAATTAAAAGCCAAAGAATTATCCAACAAGTAAAAGGGAAAATTAAACGCCAGAGAATTAGAAAGAAAAACTAAAGGACGGAGAATTGTGCAACAAGTGAAAGGAAAAATTAAAAGCCAGAGAATTATGCAACAAGTAAATGGAAAAATTAAACGTCGGAGAATTATGCAAGCAAGTCAAACAGCAATGATTTTCCCAGGAGAAGAGTATGACCCTTCCGACAAAGAGCTTAACATGACGTCGCTTCTGAAGAAGAAGAAGAAGAAAAAGATCCCTCCCCAATTTGATTGACATTTCACACCTGAGTACTTTCTCTCTGCAGACTCCGGCGATCTCCGTCTGTTAATCCCATCCGCGTATCAATAAACCGTTCTTGCATGCAGTGTGAAGCTGCCCCATTTACTTGTTGCACTGCTAAGTTTAGTGTCGTGCAAGATACGGGTTGTCATCAGGGGTATGTTTGCCTGTTTGTTTGTATGATGTTTTTGCGTTGCATGGAACCAGTAACGGTCATTCAGCAACGGGACCAACGGCTTTACGCGACTTCCGAACCACGTCAAGAGTGAACTTCTGTCACCAGAAATACCAAATTCTCTGACCCCTCAACGGAATGCCCGAGAATCGCGGTGGCAGGCCAGAGCCAAACCGACCACGCCACTGACGAGCCAGGGATTTGCAGAGTTGTGCTGTGCTAGAGATTAAAGTTAGGGTGAGATTATGAGTCATCGGTTTAATTCCGAAAAACAAATAGATAAATAAATAAATAAATAAATAAAATAAATAAATAAAATAAATAAAATTGTTGTAACAAGGATTAAAAAAGTTGCTTAGTTACAGATGCCAAGCTGAACCTCGTCGACGATATTGCCAATATTAAGATCTTAATATCGATGGTAGCAGTCGATGTTTTCAATCAAAATGGTGGTTTTAGTGTTCCAAATGTCTCCACCAATAACGCTGAATGTACTGTCAAGGAAGGGGAACTATTTTCCAAATAAAAACACCATGAAATTATTTAGGAGAGTGGCAGTGAGTGTATATTAAAGATAAAAGAACAAAATAGACGACAATAACTGGTTATCACGATAAGCAGAAGCAAACTAGGTACTGAACAGCCGAGATCCCTTGCCGAAAAAAGAAAAAAAGACAGAAAGGAAAAAAAATCGCAGAGCACACTGACAAAAGAAAATTAACCTTGGAAAAAGGGGAACCCTGTACCGTCCTGTTCTATACAACCTTTATTTGTCTCTAAAGGGAAAATACAGCGAAGCCGGAGGCTTGCCAGATGATCTGGGAAACTGTCAAATACGACCTCTTCTTTAAAAAAATAAAAAAAAATTAAAGATAACTATGAAATGTATTCAGATTAAGAAATGACGCTTCGAGTGACAGCGAAAACTGAGAGAAACTTTACTGAAACCCTACTTAACCCAATATGCATGGGTTCGAACCCCGCCTGGAATGTTACAGGTCCTTGAAGCATTTCTCTTTAATAGTAGTCAACGCTTTCACAAGTAAGAGACAGGAAAATGTGAGGCAATCGAAAAATTGAAAGGCTTTAGTGAATCAATAATAATAATAATAATAATAATAATAATAATAATAATAATAATGATAATGACAAAGGACGACACCTTCTATGAGGGGTAGTAGCGTTGAAAGTTATAGCTGCTTCCAGGCCGTTTAATTTGTATAGATTTTAAGTGGGTGATTTTAATCACATTAAAGTGGATGGTTTTTATAGCGTCAAAGTGGATGGTTTTTAATAACGTCAAAGTGGATGGTTTTTAATAACGTCAAAGTGGATGGTTTTAATAACGTCAAAGTGGGTGGTTTTAATAACGTCAAAGTGGATGGTTTTTAATAACGTCAAAGTGGATGGTTTTTAATAACGTCAAAGTGGATGGTTTTAATAACGTCAAAAGTGGGTGGGTTTTTAATAACGTCAAAGCGGATGGTTTTTAATAACGTCAAAGTGGGTGGTTTTAATAACGTCAAAGTGGATGGTTTTTAATAACGTCAAAGTGGGTGGTTTTTAATAACGTCAAAGTGGGTGGTTTTTAATAACGTCAAAGTGGGTGGTTTTAATAACGTCAAAGTGGATGGTTTTAATCACATTCAAGCGGAGGATTTTTATTATTTCTGTATTGTGTTCAATACAAAGGACAGCATGCGAGTTTCAGATGAGAATTGTCATTGATTATCTTCTACTTTTATAAAGCATTACTGCCCCTAGAGGTGGGTTAGTGCCTTCAGTGCACTTCATGCGATACACTGTAGGCATTACTAAAGGTTCTTTGCAGCGTCCCTTCGTCCCATAGCTGCAACCCCTTTCATTCCTTTTACTGTGCTTCCATTCATATTCTCTTTCTTCCATCTTACTTGCCACCCTTTCCTGACAATTGATTCATAGTGCACTTTAAAGGTGTAAAAGGCTTTAAAGCCTTTTTACTCTCGATTTCCATTTCAGCGCTGAATGCCCTCACAGGTCCAAGCGCTTGGCCTTTTGCCTAAAATCTATATTATATTCAATTTAAGGGAATTTTACATTTTTCCTCTCCGCACTGTATTTGTTTCCAAATAATTTGCTATGTCATTTTTTATTGATGTCTCTCAAATCTCTCTACCGCTTGCAATGGATCGCAATTGATACCTCGTCACCCGAGCAGAGAAGACTGTCGCTCTGTCGTGTTCAGCCTTTTTTTTTTAATCTTTTTTTTATGTTGGGAGAAAAAATAAAAACAGGACCCATTCTGGCGTTTGCATGTGTGTTTTATTGCACTTTTTTATGCCACGTGCAGAGATGCGTTACCTCGAAACCGGTTCACAAATTGTCAAACTTGTTGGCACTGTGCCAAAAGCTTCGTATGCAAAAAGTTTCGCGTAGTTTTGTGGCAATTTGCAAGATAACTCGATGATTTAATGGTGGACACCGTTTGCTGACGGCCTGAATGCAGGTCACTAACAAAGCAGAAATTACTGCGGGATTATGGAAGCGACGAAAAAGATGAAGGCATAAATGGAAGAGGCGCAGAAATGTGAGAAATACATTGAACGAGCATTCATTTTTTATTCCGTACCGGATGAAGATCATGAAATAGCTTTTAAAGATGATCTGCAGTCAAGGATACTATTGACACTACGAGAAAAACTCCAAGTGCTTTAATGCACAAAACTCTTATGTCCCAAGAATGAAGTTTGTTCTACAGATGGCAGAGAAAACGAAAGTGCGTGCTTGTATAATTCATGATGATTCGTCGTTTTTTTTTTTCATTTGCCCACTCGCCGTTTTTTTTATGACATTTACATAGGCAAAAAACAAGCTTCTAACGCGACAAAACTTTTCTTATATGAATTTTCGCCTTTTTCATTTTAATATCTACAGTCAAAAATTTCCCTTTTTTATGTTAATTATTCTCATTTCCAAAAACCTAATTGGATACGGAATTAAACACAGTACTTCACTGCTACTTTACGGCAAATATCCACCCTCCATGTCTAAAAGCACCTTTTATCAAAGTCTGTTACATCCTTTTTCAATCCAGTACCTTCTCACATTCACTGGCTTGGCGATTACAAGCCTGAAGAAAAGGTCATACAACGAATGGATGGTAAAACCAAGTAACCAATTTGCATCTTTTTTTTTCTACACGAGGTGCCTCAACTCCTCCTGCTTCCAAATGAACGAATCGTGAAAAATAGGATATAAAGGTGAATTCAAGCTATTCGGCGCTTTACAGACAACTGAAATGAAATTGAATTCAGGCCAAAGGTCAAGGACTGGGACCTATGAGGTCATTCAGCGCCGAAACGCAAATTGACAGTGACAGATCTGAAATATGTAACAGGAGGAAAACCTCGCAGTTGGCACTATGAATCAACTGTTAGGAGAGGGTAGGAAGTAAGGTGGAAGAAAGAGAATATGAAAGGAAGTACAGTTAAAGGAATGAAAGGGGCTGCAGCTAGGGGTCGAAGGCACCCTGCAAAAACCTGAAGTAATGCTTACAGTGCACCGCATGAGGTGCACTTACGGGAGCTCCACAGAGTAAACAGGGAGTTGGAATGGCTGAGTAGCAAAGTTAAGAGATTCAGAAAATAAGTGAGAGGTCGTACAAGGATCTATGGTGAAACTGAAAAAAAAAATCCACTGTGGCACTAACAATTAATAGTTAGAGAGGCTGGACAACAAAAAGCTAAAATGTAGGTGTAGCTAGGGGCCCAAGGGAGGGCAAAAAACACTTCAGTAATAGGCAGAGTGCACAATTTGAATTGCATTCACGGCATTACCTCTTACGAATCTTACTTCCTAATGCTAATCTTAAAGAAATGCATTTTTAAACTTCCAAGTATAACATGTATAGGTCGTCGTAGGGAAACTCCACTTCTACGTCGTCTGAATTTCAGTAGAAACGCGCCCCCATCCATCCTTAATATAGAATCAAAAGGGACCGTGTTAAAAACTCAGTCTTGTAACCCACTGTGTAGTGTATTCTCGGTCTCTGTCGGTTGTGTTGATTTGTCCCAGAGCTCAGAGCTCTACAGCAAGACCTCACTACGCTTACCACACAAGGGCCCGTGTTGGTTTAGTCTAATAACAAGTCATTGTACATCATCATTACCTTGAAAGAATCGATGCAGTGTATAAAGAGAAATTTCGGACAGAAAAAAAGAGAACCCTGCTACAGGATAAGTTGTTACATGAACCACAGGAATGTAAATTACTCCAGTAATACATACATACATACATACATATATATATATATATATATATATATATATATATATATATATATATATATATATGTAAACGCAATATTCATCTCGTTTTTTTATTTGGTAAACGTGGAACCCCGAGCGTCAGGCAAACGGATACACACCATCTCTCTCTCTCTCTATCTCTTGACAACCTCTCACCATTCTAACAGGTCATCAAATGAGAGACTTGCATTACAAAAATACAGCATTTATTTAACAATGGAAAGATAATAAATCAAGTCTTACAGACAAACTAACTTAGTTAACCCCCAATATGTAAAAGTCTTAATCAGTAATTAGTCACACCAATTGTCTCTCCTCCCATACGGGACTCTCTGTCCCCCCCTTGCCAGAGAACACTTCGTTCCCTCGCCAGAATCGTCTGTTTCAAAGACGCGAGAAACACACTCGTTAGCACACATAAGTCTAAAGACAAAGTTAAAGATTAAACATTCTTACAATGTGTAACAAGCCATTCCTTTGGCTAAAGTAATTCAACACTCACCCATTTCCAACTCAGAATATTACGCACAGAAACAAATAAACTTTCGAAGAGCTATCCCCAGCATCTTGCCTTTCTCCCACAGACGTCTCTCAAAGTCTCCTATAGACTTGGCTAAGGACGCCATTATCAAAGGAAGAGGTGCACACGTACATACGAATGCACACTTCGACAACGCCTCATATTACTGGCTACAACCAGTTTCTCAAAGGCACTTTGACAAACCCCCATGGACTCACATAACTACAGGACGAACGTTGACCCGCCTAACTATGCACTTTTCATATCACGCCATCACAGAAATCATTTATCAGCTTTATCAGGTCGTTGCTTCGGCTCTGTTCTCCACATTCCAATAATGTCACAACGAACATATTAAATATACTATTAATTACAACCCCTATGACTCACATATTATATATATATATATATATATATATATATATATATAGTATATATATATGATATAGTATAGATGTATATATATATATATATATATTATTATATATATAATATATATAAAACATATATATATCTATATCTATATCTATCTCTCTCTCTCTCTCTCTCTCTCTCTCTCTCTCTCTCTCTATATAGATATATATAGTCTATATATATAGATATATATATATATATATATATATATATATATATATATAGATAGATAGATAGATATATGATATAGATATATTGATATAGATATATATATAGATATATATATATAGAATATATATATATATATATACTATATAATATAGAGTGTGTGCGTGTGTATTAAGTGGGCATATATATATATATATATATATATATATATATATATATATATATATATATAAACAAAATATATACATATATATATATAATATATATATATATATATATATATGTATATATATATATACGAGCTACAAATGTCCTTTAATATCTAATTCGCTCTACCTCGGAATTAATATATTTTTCATGTATGGCTTAACGAAGGGTAATTTTATTTAGCGATAATAAATGTGATATGACTTATATAATGGCTACGTGCTGTCATAAGCACTACAACACTACCGAGGTCGAGGTGGATTAATACTGGCTCCAAATCAGCGAATACCTGAGCGCGAAAGGTATTTGAGGGTGAGAGACGGCATTAACTTTTAGTCTCTTGCGGTGGTGGGGTGGGTAAAAGCTTCACTGACGTTCCTGGGTTTGTATATGATGTCCTGGGTTCGCGCCCGGGCGCTGACAATTCTATTATCGCCTAATAAAATCCCACTTCGGTTAAGCATATATGAAAATATATTAATTCCGAGGTAGAGTGAATTAGATATTTAAGGACATTTGTAGCTCGATGTATGTATATGAATCACGGTAATGTGATATGACTTAAATATATATATAATATTATATATATAATATATATGTGTGTGTGTGTGTGTGGGTGTGGGTGTGTGTGTGTGTGTGTATTGTGCTCAAGCGAGCAAGTGTATAAAAAACTGAATTTTTCATCGCGTACAATTTTCAACGCTACACTGAGAGTTCAATTTACAGAAGCCCTTATAATGCTCTATAATGCCTCTGTAATGTAATGCACAGAGACATTAAGACTTTAATCCGCTCGAATAAATCCTAACAGTTCTTGTAAGTCCTGTATGTTAACATTTATTAAACTCAATTTTACGACTAATTAATTGACTGGGCATTACTGACCGAATTTTTTTTTTCGTTGTGTATGTGACGTACATAGGATAGAATAGGAATCCAATGACGTTTTTCTTTAATAGATTTATAATGATGTACAGGTGAGAATCAAGAATTAGGGTAGTTTACGATTCGGCATATCCAAAGGCGAGCAAAAGATGCCATGCAGGTCCCTGAGATATAAAGTATTAATAATATAGGGATTAGATATAATATATAAATTAATATAATATATAATATATAACTATATATATATATATAATATATATATAAGATATATATATATATATTAATATAGATAATATATTATTATATAATATATTATTAATATACATAATATATATATAATATTTTTTTTATAAAATTTAATAATATATATATATCATATATATATATATATATATTTGTATATATATATATATATATATATATATATATATATATATATGTTTGTGTGTGTGTGTGTGTGTGTATGTATCACCCCTTCCTTATTCACTAAATTACACAAACTGGGGACTCTTACCTGTTGCCAACGGTGGCCTGTCTGCAACCATGTCACTAGGCTTATTAAGACTGCGTAAATACAAAAATATACTATTTATTTCCCAAAGCAGTTGGTTATAAAATAGAACAAAATGATTAACAAGTCATAATGGCATAAAAAGCCAAATCTGCCCATAAAGAAACCAGTAAGATAACATTCTACCCTCCTGACTAAGGTTTCACTCCCAAACCCAAAATGTCACTAAGTCTCGTATTAGTCAGGTTAGAGAATCCCGTTTTTAATCAGCCATGGAATTGGACCCATCTGTAATAAAGATAATAGGTATAAAAACATCTAACACATCACTCTTTTCAAAGTATTCACGTAAAGAGAGTATTTCACACTTCTCTCTCTTTTCAAAAGGTAACAGTTTTTCTAAGTTTTTTTTATAGAATATGTCCTACCTTTACAATGGGCGTTTTCTCCCGTTACTCGGAGTAACCGCTTGATCTCTTATCGTTCACCTCAAAGAATGCGTGCTTCGTCGAATGCATAAAAGTTTAAGAACTCCAAGCACACAAATGGTGATCAGTATAGTGCCTAACATGATCATTACTATTGGTATAGTATAACGGTCGTCGAAAAAGAAAGGCTCATCCTCGCCACTATTCTCGAGCGGCGGGACTGTAACGGTCTCCACTGTATGCGTGATTCGAACCGCCTTATGGCTTCCATGTAAGTGTTGATGAAACACCTTGATCGACGAGTTGTAGACACGCCGACTAAGTACCATGAAGAAATCTGAGAGAACCCTGCTGGAACCGTCAAACAGCTGGGATCCCTGTAGGACGAGCGAATATTGTAGACGCAGGTCGAGTACGTAAACCAACTCGAAACAACTCAGCACGCGCCATTATTTAGCATCTGCGACCCTCGTGAGTGTATCCAACACCCTCTCGTCGCGAAACTGTAGATTCGACGTTTTCTACTGAAGTAAACGTGGTCACCGAACCTTTTGTTATTTGTGATGTAAGTGCTACTCGCACCCGCCTCATCGAAGACTGTAGACTCCTGATTTATCCCAGAAATTATATCGAAGACATCTCATCCTTTGCAAAGGCAGTCCACAAAAATGCCATTCGGGTGTAGACTTGACTCAACCTCTGGTACTGTAGAACGAAGTCGTCTCCCTTGCCATCCTCACATAGAGTTGAGAATTCTCCAAAGTCATTGTGTGTCCATATTTAAAAGGTCTACATGGTCATAAAATAACTAAAGTCTTGCTTTACCCCACAAATTCGTCATTAATTAATATATTCAATCTACTAATCATATATTAAAAATTCCTCGCTAAACCAAATATAATATTTACCTACTGAATTCTCACAAATAATCCCATATCTGACAAACAACTAGCCTCCATAAAATATAATGCCGAACACCCTTCCTATCCAACTCACATACCCTGACACATTATATCTTCTAAAAAATGCTATTTTGAGCTTAACCCTCATTACAACATTTCTTGTAAGAAAAGAAAAAAAAAGAAAAGGAGAAAAAAAATAAGATAATACAACAATAATAAGTGAACTTTCCCCTCCCCATCACACAGCGCACATAAGAGAAAAGAAACATATATATAATTCAACATCTTTCCCAAAACGGAATGTGTACCGTTACGGAATCTGCTACCGCAGCAATCCTATCGACCAGAAAAGACCAGAAAAAAAAATCCCCTTACATGACATGTTCTCATGAAAAGCCATAATCAGCATCTACGAAAACAGTGCAAAACCCCGAGTAATCAATTCCAAAGGAAAGATCCGCAACCGGACTCCTTACAGCCACCTTTGCAAAAAAGAAACCCACCCATGAAAACGTCAGGTGCTTTGCATTGCAGCATATTCAGACTCGTGACGCTAGAAACTCGTGACTCTCAAAAAAAAATGTTTAGTACTGAACTTCGTAAGCACACTCCGCAGAACCTTCTCATTATATATAAATCATCATCTTAATAATAACACCACTCCGGTGATATAAATAATTCCTCTATTTAATTAATGACCACATGCCAAAAAGACCATCCCATTTCTCAGCTAAAACAAAAATTTGCCAAAAATTATTAACACCGAAATCTTACGCCAAAACGCCGCAGATTTACATATAATAAGAAAAAAAACAGTAGAGGAAATAAAGAAGAGAAAAAAAAAATATGAAGCCATTCTGTCACCAAATCACAAAAACAGACAGCAAGAAAAAAAAGGAAAAATAAATGCAATTGCGCGACCATATATTAATCGCCACAACTAATTCTTTTCAATTTCGATATATGTGTTAGCCTCGACTGACCTGTTCGTTCCTTTAAAACTACAAACCTATTTCCAATTTTCTCTTTAATGACTTTAAAAGGACCTTCAAACTTCGGGCCTAGTTTGTAATTTAACTCATTTCTCACGTTAAGTTTTAAAAATACCTTATCACCGACATTGATCTTGGGATCAGATGATTTACTAATACTCTTCTGAACGATATCTCTGGTTGTGGATTCGAGATTACGGCTGAGACATGCGTGTCTCTCTCTCGCTGTGGATATCAGCGCTTCAACCGTATCCTCCCCATGGTGAAGCGTAGTTAGCAAATCAAATGTGCCTCACGCTGGATAATCAAACAAAGCTTCAAATGGGGACATTTTAATTGAATCACTAACCATAGTGTTAATACTATGTCTAACAACATTAACATATCTGTCCCAATTCCTATCATTACCACCTACCGTCTTCCTGAGTGCTTCGAGCACTTTCCTGTTTGCTCGTTCGCACAACCCATTAGCCTCGGGTCTGTATGGAATAATTGTTACTTTCTGTATCCCCATGACTTCAGCTAAACATTCCAAGGTTTTGTTCACAAATTCCCTCCCATTGTCGGTTAATAGAACCTCGGGTGAACCATATCTACAAAGTGGGAAAATTTCTACTATCCTTGTAAGTTCATCTATTATCACTAACAAGTACTTGTTCGCATATCTAGACTCACAAAAATTCCCTAAGATATCCATATGTATTCTCTGAAAAGGTCTACTCGGTATAGGATACAATCCTAATTTGCATGACGTTGTCCTAGCAGGCTTACACGCGTTGCACACGGCACAATTCCTTACAAAATTTTCCACATCTTTACCCATATCTTTCCAAATGTATTTAGCACGAACCTCATCATACGTTTTTTCTATTCCCAAGTGAGGACTACCGAACCTGCAATGAACTATATCTAAAACCACTGGAATTAGGACTTTCGGAATTACGATCTTTACTTTCACTGGTTCTCAACTTATATTTAATTTTCCTAACCAATAGATTACCTTCTAACTCCAAACCCGAAAAAGGCAAGCTATAACGTTTCCTGACTAATTCCCCTCTCAGAAACGCTTTCGCATCTGCTAAAATCTCGTCTTCATCTTGCCTTAGCTCTATGAGAGGTATATCCCATTGTATGGTTTCGCTAGTGACTTGCACGACTTGGAAACATTCCGTGTCATGAAAACTCCTGCTGAGAGCATCAGCAACAACATTAAATTTGCCCTCTATATATTTGAGCTTTGCATCAAAATCTCTGATAGTTAAAAACTATCGAGCTCTTTTGGGCGACAAATCGGGTTTATTGAAAAGATCAAGTAATGGTTTGTGGTCTGTAAGAACTTCTACCTTATTCCCCATCAGTAACATTTTAAAATGAACTATGCTCGACACTTTTGCAAAGGCTTCCTTATCTAAGGTGGCCATGGACTTCTCATTGCTGCCTTTTGTCCTGAACTTCCTGCTATAAAAAGCTATAGGATGAAATTTCCCATCGAACTTTTGCATAAGGCAAGCACCTATACCTTCCTGGCTTGCATCAGTCACTAATGTAAAAGGTTCCTTAAAATCTGGAAACTTCAAAACCGGGGGATTCATTAACGCGTCTTTGAGCTTTTGAAAACTCTCCACCTGGGGTTCCTTCCATTGAAATTGAACGTCTTCCCGCAACACATCAGTTAGGGGAGCTGCTATGTTAGAAAACCCTTTTACAAATCTCCTAAAGAAACCGGCGATACCCAGGAATGACTTAATCTCTTTCTTTGATCTGGGGGTGCGAAAATTCGCTATTGCTTTGACTTTATCGTCATTTACTCTAACCCCTTCCTTAGATATGACGTGACCTAGATATGTGATCTGCTTTTTCAAGAACGAGCACTTGGCTAGCTTGATTTTCAACCCCGCTAATCTAAGCCTCCTCAGTACTTCTGTAAGCACTCCCAGGTGTTGCTCGATCGTGTCCATTGCGATCAGGATGTCATCCATATACACAGAAACATTTTTCCCCAATAACCCGTGTAAAACTGTGTTCACCAACCTGGTAAAAGTCATCGGACTGCCCGATAAACCGAAAGGCATTCGCGTAAATTCACAGTGTCCCTTGGGCACTGAAAAGGCGGTATATTCCTTGCTACTCTAGCTAAGAGGGACCTGTAAGAAACCCTGCGCCAAATCAATTGAGCTATAAATATTATGTCCCCCAATTTCAACAAAAAGATCTGGTATGCACGCGACTGGGTAGCGGTCAGGGATCGTTTTCTCATTTAAACGTCTAAAATCGACGCATACATGGACCGAACCGTCTTTCTTGGGCACCGCTAACAAGGGAAAGTTGTAAGGTGACACGCTGGGTCTAATGATTCCTTCTTCTTCCCATCTATTAACCTCTTCCTCTACCTGTTCTCTGATTTTGAAAGGTATGCGACATGAAGGAATATAAATAGGTTTTGTTTTACTCTCCAAATTTACCTTATGCTCTAACACATTAGTCAACCCCAATTTATCACCTTGTAAGGCTACCGTACCCCCAAATTCTGCCAAGAGCCCGCTTATCGCTTCAACGTGTTCGCTATAATCCGCATTAGCTAAATGTTCTCTGAATGTTTGTTTCCTTGATTGTATTTCTGCCTCCGAAAACTCAGGTTTCCCCTCTACGATAGCCACAGAACCACTATCACAATTCCAATCCAATATATATGTGTTTTTCTGGTATCTCCTAACTGTATCATTACAGTTTAACAACTCCAACCACGTAAACCCATCCTTGGATACACTGTTCATCGATGCCATGCTAACAACTCCTCTGAGCTTTTCGCTGTTTCCAATAACACACACATCTATGGGTTTTCTCATTTCGTTCAATTTAACTTTTACCATAGTCTTTGAACCTGGTAATAACATAATATCTTCAGATAAAACACCTCTATATTTGTGGTTAGTATCTCCCCTTGCCACCGCCCCATACAAATTACCACCCTCAGTATCATCCCCAGCATTGTTAGTATCAGAAATAACATCCATATTAGTATCATCACCACCATTATCATTGTTACCACTGTGAACTCTGATAGAACCCCCGTAATCATCTCCCATATCACCAACGTGTGTTTTAACACTACCTTTCTCCATTACACTTGTATCACTGCCATTAATACCACCGAGTACCTCTCCTCTTTCAATAACCTCCATGTCCTCCATTCTATTCACGTCCTCATATGGTATGAAATAACCCAGCTTTCCGACTGTTATCCCATTAGTAACCGCTTTGAACTATGCTCTACAAGGCTATTAGTGCCTTTCCGTAGTTTATAAAGACCTCGAAGGTCTCTTACCATATCTCCGTGTTCCTTTGAGCCATATGCTGTTTTCAAGAATGCTTGCAAGTCTGTCCAGGTACAACATTTTGTAAATTGGAAACTCCTTGACCTATGACTGAGGTCTCCCTTATTGAAATCTAGCAAAGCTTTCACCTTTCTAAATGCCTCTACATCGTCTACTATATTCTTTCCCGCTAAATAGTTATTAACTCCTTCTATGAAGATATTTACAGGTTGTGACAGTACGCCATCTACAATCCCTTTGAATGGGCTGACGCCAGCACTAATGATGTAGTAGCGTCGTAGGTTTAGTATCCGCCATTTTATCCTGTTTCCGAAGGCTGTTTTGTTTAATAAGCTTCCCCGATCTTAATAACATCAATGTATTTATATACACTAAACCCAATCAAGAAAAATCAACACAAATTTTCCCCCAATAATGGATAACAAAAGGTAAGCGCACCCGTCCCCAATCACAATAACAACCCCACGAAAATGACAATAACAAAAAAAAAATAATAATGAGGGGATAGGAAAAGAAAAAGAATGCAAGACGTTTGCCAACCAACTCGCCTCGGCAAACCGTGCCTCGTCCCCAGTTCCCTCTCTCTCTCTCTCTCTCTCTCTCTCTCTCTCTCTCTCTCTCTCTCTCAGGTAAATTCGCCACAAACAAATACAAGGAACATGAACAACAACAAAAGGGTAAAAAAAAATATACAAAAGCTTAAAAGAAAAAAAAATAAGAAAGAAAAAACTCGAAAATACACTCACGTCTCCATACGACCGGGAACCGAATTCGTATACACACCACAAATATGCGCGAACTGCGAAACACTTTAATATGTCGAAAATTAAACTTTTCCCCTTCACTTTTTAAAACACCTTTATTCCGTAACCTCAAGAAATTGAAACTGACTTGGCTTGGGAGAGGAAGTTTGAGGGACAGCTTCTCTCTGTCGAACATATTGAATCAGCAAAAAGAACACCGAGTTGCCTGTGACATGATTAATAACCCCTTTTCCTAGCAAAAAAAAAAAAAAAAAAATAGGAAGAGACCCCCTATTTCTAACTGGTCACCTGTCCCTTCGGAGCGTACTTACAGCTTATAAAATATATAAAAAGCCTTTTAAGCTGCCACCACTGTATCCCCCCCCCCTCCTTATTCACTAAATTACACAAACTGGGGACTCTTACCTGTTGCCAACGGTGCCCTGTCTGCAACCATGTCACTAGGCTTATTAAGACTGCGCAAATACAAAAATATACTATTTATTTCCCAAAGCAGTTGGTTATAAAATAGAACAAAATGATTAACGTACATGCCTCACGACCGGGCGAATGATCTCTGAGTCAAATTGCTTGGTCAATTGTACTTGTACTGCACCACCCCTTGTCTCTAAGCGAGGAGAGATATGTGACTTCACTATCATTACATAGGCACTTTAAACATATTATTAGCCATTCCCCTCTTTTCATCTGCTATATATGTATATATATATATATATATATATATATATATATATATATATGATATATATATATATTATATATGCACACACGCACACACACATATATATACATATATATATATATATATATATATATATATATATATATATATATATATATATATATATATATATATATATATATATATATATATATATATATATATATATATATATATATATAATCATCGTATATCAGTGCTTTACTTATGATGGAAACGGTGAATTTGTTCCCAGATTTAAAGAATAATTTTGAAAAAAAGAAAAAAGAAAAAGAAACAAGGTTTATGTCCATTTTGCTCACGTTTTAATGTTGAATTCCTTTTTCACACTCCTTACATTTTTCACTCTTAACCTTCACCAGTCACCGGTACTTGCTACCAACAAATACGTGAGCAGGAAGGATTCAGCAAATACGTCAGGAGTCCTCAAAACTTACCAAAAGTCTCTTATAAACGTTTAACTCGTTTTACACATTCCAAACAAACGCGGGATTCACGAAAAACTAATCGTCAAATAGTCCCTTTCAGAGTAGTATATTCCCGATGTGGAAATCATTCGGATCAAAATCTGGTCTCTCTATATAAAATTCTATAGTTTCATTACTATTACCAATAATAATATTCTTTACTTCAGCTCAGGGCCATATACATGGAC
>NC_087215.1:66015738-66028238 GCF_015104395.2 Macrobrachium nipponense | reverse complement strand
TGTGTGTGTGTGTGTGTGTGTGTATGTATAACTGAATCACGAAAGTTTGGAACATGATAAATGCATAAATAAAGGTATAAGCCACGAAGGAAAGTGAAACACTGGAGTTTGCTGCAAGATCTTTCGACTCACGTCCTTTACTTAGCAGACCGGTTCTGACTAAGTAAAGGTACGTTAAGTCGAAAGATCTTGTAGCTACTCCAGTTGTTTCACTTTCCTTCGTGGCTTATACCTTTATAATATATATATATATATATATATATATATATATATATATATATATATGTGTGTGTGTGTGTGTGTGTGTGTGTGTGAGTGTGTGTGTGTGTGTGTGTATGTGCGTGCTTGTTACAAAGCTATCAATCTGATAAGGAAAATCCTATGAGTTTTCCGAGTAGTCTCTCTGAGACTTCTGAGCCACAATCCACCCGAAGTGTTCCCCACACCGCGGGGGGTGGAATTATTCGACGTTCATTAGTCTAAACTGGGAAACAAGTCCGACTGCTCTGAAAACAGCAACACTATCGAGCCACGCAAGATTTATTTTTCTGCGAGTGCCATAAATCCTCGCCGTATTTATTGTACACGGCATAAACATCAAATACAAATCCCTTAAGCAAATAGAAGGCACCAACACCAGAACAGTGGACGGAAGCGAAAGCAAATATTGCTATTTGAAGAAAGCAAAACAGGGACTGATTTACAGCAACGTCAGTTTTGTTCGTCGTTTATTTTCACCGATACGAATGTTTCCCACCTCTTCGTTCTACGCTTGATATAAACCCATAAAATAGTTGCATAATTACAATAATAACAATCTGCAGAATAAGACGGTACAATTTTATCTGCTTGATACAAGCAGGTCCAAAACGGCTTTTAACCTTATTGTGAATGAATGCAAAAGGACACCCACTATGATGATATCATTTGCAACCGTCAAAACACAGAGTCCATTGGCTTTAACTGTCATTCTTAATCATTTATTTAGGAAGAGTACAATCAAATGAATATCTTGAATTGCCGTCCCTTCATTCTGCGTAAATAGAATGTTCATGACTATCTTAAACTAAACAGTGTTTAGATATATGTATATATTATATATATATATATATATATATATAATATATATATATATATATATATATATATATATATATGTAGTATATATATATATATATATATATTTATATATATATACATATGTATATATATATATATTATATATATATATATATAATATATATATATATATATATATATATATATATATATGTATATATATAAAGCTGAGGGTCGGACTAATATGTATGTATGTATGTATGTATGTATGTATATTTGTATGTTAGCTATAGACGGTGAAACTACTGGACCGAATTGAACCAAAGTCGAACCATATATGTAGATTTGATAGGGCCTGGTTTTTAACCGGGTACCGTTTTGATCGGCCGGATATCTGGCCATGATAACTTGATTATTATTCGTAGAGGAAAAGTTTAAAAAAAAAAAAAAAAAAAAAAAAAAAAAAGCATAATTCAGGCAGAACTTTCCACGAGGATTCCAAATAAATACACACACACACACATATGCATATAAAGATACATATACATATATACGCACAGTCGGCCGTTGTATCTACAGTTGGGAGTCATTTTCTTGGCGCATTTTCGTACTGCAAATGGGCGATGTTTTCTCAGAGAAATTGCGTTATGACTTTATCATCTTTTCTTTGTACAGTCGAGAGACTTTAAGTGCGTATACAAAGGAGAAATGCATTTACTTTAATATTGTTAGCGTTGAAAGCGACGCATCTTTTCTCCCCTTGTGAATGTCTCACAAAGTGATTATTATTCAGTCTTTTTTTTTTTTTTAAATCGATGTTTTCTCCCTTCAAAGACGGACCGTTTGTGATTGAACTTATTCGCGGCGAGAGAGAGAGAGAGAGAGAGAGAGAGAGAGAGAGAGAGAGAGGGTTAGTTTGAAAGCTATATTTTTTTTTAACTTATATGATAGTATTTGGATACTTTGACGGGACACACACACATGAAATATAATATATATCTATATCTATCTATCTATCTATCTATATATATATATATTTCATGTGTGTTTTCCCGTCCAAGCATTCAAATACTATCATGTAAGTTCAAAGAGAAAATATAGCTTTCAAACTAACCTATACACACACATATATACTATATATAATAAATATATATATATATATATATATATATATATATATATATATATAAATAAATAGATATATAATATATATCTATATATATATATATATATATATATATATATATATATGTATAGATATTTAATGTTATGGTGTATATTGATTACATTACGTACAGTTTATGAACATTTTGTACATTTGCTTTGCATTATTCTAAAGAAGAATTATATTTATGTTTCCATGTATATTTCCCATTGCACATACTGTGAGACCACTATTTCATTATGCATCGTGGCAACATTGTAATTAGATGTGTCACACTGCCTTTATTTCCCGCCATATGCATAGCAGTCAGTCACTGTCCAGTGGTCATTGTAGTGACAAGCGCGGACCTGCTTCCCGCTACTGTCGTCTTGATGTCTGTTTATCTTCATTACAAGATTTTAAAGAACCTATGGATTTAATTTGTCACCCCTTCATTCCATTTCTCACATGGATGTATGTGGCAGCATCCCACACATGGCGCAGTGAGTAACCGCACGTTATGGACTCCAAGAAGACGACCGCCATTGCCGCTTTCTTCTCGTCTCGCACATTGGATTCCTTACTGTGACTCAAGATATCAACGACAGTTTACTACAGTGTCTCCAAGAGTGATACAGTGTTTGTGCAGTGCAGGGTTAGAGTGACAGTGTGCTATAGTGTTGTGTTGCATTATATTAGTGTCCTTGCCAAGCTTTCTTCAGGACATTTGAACTCTAGCGCCTGTTTTCTCGGGAGCCCCCACCATACATCGTCCCCTCGTCATGCATCGATGGTGACTGAGGCCCGAGGCGCTCCCCCAGAGGCACTCTCACCCCTCCCGCCTCCCCTCTGGTCGCTAGCTCGCAACACTCACTCACCCTACCCGACTGCCGCTTATTTCACAAGCGCACTGACAAACATTGTAATTTTTTAAAATATCCAAAAGTGCTTTCTTTCGCTTACATACAGCGACTTGGATATTTTTCTGGCATTCTACTGATCTCAAGCTCTCTTACGACACCGAACACGACATGGCTCAACAAGAGGAAAAGCTAATTGATTTAATGGATCAGACAGCGGATGAGACAGAGGAGCAGACAAGCGGAGTCAGGTCCAAGGATCAAACGCAGGGTCTGATGAGAGACGAGGTACCTGTGCACCTACCACCGCTGAATGAAGATACCAGCAACACTCTCCCTCCTCCCCTGACTCCCAATAGGACAGGAGACCAGAATAATGACATACTTCATCTTATACACTTTCTGCAGACTTCCAGCATGCAAGAGCAAGACCGACGACGACAAGAGGAGCAGAACTTCAGACTACAGATGGAGCAATCAAGAAAGGAAGACAAACCAGCGGTTCAAGTCTCTTTTCTCCTTGCTATCAGGACAGATTGCGGCATCGCAACCCCAGCAACCTAACCCCATGATTGCACCTCCTTTTACACCTGTTCCCCCACCCCCTGGCTTCTCAGAGAATACACCTTCAGTTTCTAGCAAGCCTACGGTCCATCCCCCACCTCTCCTGCAACAAGATGCAATGTACCAAGCGTTTCGCCAATGGAGACTCCGTTTTGAGGATTATGCGGCATTAGTTGGACTTGATAGGTTACATCAAACTTCCCAGCTGATTCACCTGAGAACTTGCATCTCCCTGGACGTCCAGCGCCTGCTTACGCATACACTGGGCATCCCTCCCAACACATCACTTTGCCTTACGACGCAGGGAATTGTTGTCCTGCAAACAGGCTGTCGGAGAATCGTTTGCAGACTACTACGCACGCCTCAAGGATCTCGCTGATGAAGTGGACTTATGCACTGGCAACCCCACCTCCTGCACCGAACGGCAATTGCAGATGGTAATTTTGATGGGTGTGAGAGACGAAGAGTTAATACAACGCCTTATCCCCCTCCAACCCTCATCTACCCTCGCAGAGTTCGTGACATGCTGCCGCTCCTACGAATCTACACGTGCGACTGCATCAGCCATTGCATCTGCCCCTAGCCAGGTCAACGCAGTATCTACATACAAGAAGAACCAGCGTCTACAGAAGAGGACTTCTCATCGATCTCCTGACCAACATTCTCACCAGTCTCCTAACAGTGACCCTTGTCAATATTGCTCTCGCAAGCACGATTCCGGACAATGCCCAGCCACGGGTGCATCGTGCAATAACTGCGGACGCACGGGTCATTGGCCCTGTACTCAGAAATGCCCTGCTAAGGAAGCTCAGTGCAAGACCTGCCAGAAACAGGGACATTTTGAGAAGATGTGCAGGTCGACCAAGAAAAGTCAGACTGGGTACACAGCTTCACCTCCTCCTAATAAGTCAAATCCCAGCTGCCGTTTCGTGGGTGATAACTTGGGTAGCGAGTCCCCCACACCAGTCACTGTCTCTCTGTCATTTGGGGATATATCAGCACAACTCCAGCTAATCCCCGATACAGGAGCAGACATCACAGTGATTGGCACCATACATTTGGATGCACTCCGCATACCTCGGACAAGGCTCGAACCTCCACCCATGACAGACGTTGTGACTGCAGATGGATCCCCCATGACACCGGCTGTAGGATGCTTCCAGGCAACTCTTCGTCTTGGCAACAAGTCTTGCTCAGCAACCATACATGTTCATGAGGATATCCAGACTCCCCTCCTCTCCCGTGAACATTGCCGAGCTCTCGCCATAGTGTCACTGGAATTCCCGAAGCCCATCCTCAAGGTAACACATGTCAACAGATGCGCTCAGTTTCCTGCCTCTGCCATGACGTCACCCGCAGCTAGTAAGGACTATTTTCTTCGGCACTTCAGTGACGTCCTCATATCCAAGAAGGATCTACAAACCCAGCCACTAAAGAAAATGGCAGGCCCTCTGATGAGGATTCACCTGAAACCTGGTGCCACACCATTCGCTGTGCATACACCCAGGCCCATTCCGTTCACTCTCAGAGATCAAGTGAAAGAAGAACATGACTCCTTGGTGCAACAAGGAATCATCAGACCAGCAGGCGACGAGCCCTCTGAATGGTGCCATCCCATGGTCTTGGTACCCAAGGACAAAGGTGTGCGCATCACTGTGGATCATACCCACCTAAATTCTCAGGTAGCCCGCCCTACACACCCTTCACCTACGCCCCATGATGCCGTCCGCAACATCTCTCCTACTGCGAAGTACTTCACCACAGCGGATGCCCTGCATGGCTATTGGCAAATGGAGTTGGCAGAAGAGGACCGCCACCTGACTACATTTATAACTCCGTATGGAAGATTCCAGCACTGTCGTGGCCCGATGGGATTTTCAGCAACAGGTGATGCATACTGCCTCCGTGGAGATATGGCACTACAAGGTGTTCCCAACTGTGTGAAGGTGGTAGATGACATCCTCCTTTCCGACGAGGATCTCCCTTCCCACCTACAACACGTGCACCAAATGCTGACCAGATGCCGTCAGTATGGCATCACCCTCAACAAGGAGAAATTTACTGTAGCCGCCCCTAAAGTTAACTTTTGCGGTTATGTCTTATCATCCGATGGTATTGCAGCAGACCCTGACAAGGTATCAGCTATACGCGACTTCCTGACACCGTCCAATGTCACAGACGTCAGGTCGTTTATGGGTCTCGTCAATCAACTTGCCGACTTCACTCCAGACATTGGAGCAGCAGCACAGCCCCTACGTCCACTTATGAGCCCCAAACGCTCATTCGTCTGGACGCCCGACCATGAGCGAGCATTTAAGAAAGTCAAGACAGCTCTGACTTCACCACCTGTCCTGGCACCCTTCAATCCTGCCTCGCCTGGGGTTCTACAAACAGATGCCTCACGCCTATACGGTCTCGGCTATGCCCTACTTCAAGATAACGGCCGAGGTCAGATGCGTCTCGTCCAGTGTGGCTCTCGTTTCCTTACGGATACAGAGACTCGCTACGCCAACATAGAGCTGGAGCTACTTGCAGTCACTTGGGCTGTAGCTAAGTGCCGTCTATACTTGTCTGGACTTCAACATTTCACCTTAATGACTGACCATCGCCCCTTGATACCAATTCTCAATCACTACACTTTAGATGCTATTGAGAATCCACGCCTCAAGATGAAAGTGGCCCCCTACATCTTCACTGCAGTATGGCACGCAGGGAAACAACTTTGCATACCAAACGCCCTGTCTCGCTCCCCAACCAGTCGCCCCACACCTGAAGATGAAGAGGAGTGCACTACTTCGACTGCACATGTCAGGCGTATTGCTGCCAGCACCGCCACTTCCACTGACGACCAGGCAACAGGACCCATCATCGAAGAAGACAAGTCTCTACAAGAAATCCGCACGGCCGCATCCCAGGATCAAGATTACAGTTTTCTCGTTCACTACGTCTCCAACGGTTTTCCTACCAACCGCTATGATCTCCACGCTTCCGCCCTCCCATATTGGAAGCTGCGGGACAACCTTTACGCGGATGGAGAGTTAGTATTGTATGGACCCCGGATCGTCATCCCTGCAGCCCTCCGTAGACGCACCTTGGATCGACTCCACGACAGCCATCGAGGGATTGAAGCTACTCGACATCGTGCAATGCAGACAGTATTCTGGCCAGGTATCAATGCAGATATCAAGAGTAAAGTAGAAAGCTGTGAGGCCTGCCAACAGCTTCTCCCTAGTCAGCAACAAGAACCTTACATGTGTGACGACCATCCATCCCGGCCCTTCGAAAGTGTGTCAGCTGACTTCTTCCACGTAGCAGGGAAATCCTTCCTTGTTATTGCTGATAGACTTTCAGGCTGGCCTGTAGTTGTTCCCTGTGGACGTGACATAACTGCAGCCAGAGTTACAAGAATGTTCTGTGTTTTCTTCCGCGAGGTTGGTGTTCCACTCTGCTTACGAACTGGACCCCCATTTTCCAGCCACGACTTCAAGCAATTTGCCGACCGCTGGGGAGTTCATCACATCATCACTTCTCCACATTACCCTCAGGCTAATGGACACGCAGAAGCTGCAGTGAAACCTTATCATCAAGACTGCCCCCATCCGGGAACATAGATTGTGAAGCCTTTGATAGAGGACTGCTGGAGCTTCGGAATACACCGAACCCTGCTGGCCGCTCCCCTGCGCAGATCCTCTATGGCCATCCTCTCCGCACTTGTGTTCCGGCTCACCCCAGATCATTCACAGAGGAGTGGCAAACTAAGACTGAAGATTATGACCATCGCACTGCTGCCCAAACCGACCAGGCCATGAGCCTTTACAATTCTCATGCCCGCCCTCTACCCAAACTCACCATCGGCCAACGAGTTAGGATACAGGACTCAACGACGCTTCGATGGGACAAGGTCGGCATCGTGATGGGCCGCGGAATGTCAAGAAAGTATGAAATACGCCTTCCAAGTGGTCGTGTATGGTTTCGAAACCGAAGACATTTACGCCCAGTGGCTAATATGAGTGATGACACCTCTCCCCAAGTCCCTGTGTCCCCTTGCCCTGGCCAGGAAAGAGAGCCATCATTCGAACCCTCCAATGTCCCTCGTCATTCACCTCGACTAGCTCAGAGGAATTAATGTTCCGCTCGAGACACTGCTACGAGCGTAAAGGGGGAGGGAGGTGTATAGATATTTAATGTTATGCTGTATATTGATTACATTACGTACAGTTTATGAACATTTTGTACATTTGCTTTGCATTATTCTAAAGAAGAATTATATTTATGTTTCCATGTATATTTCCCATTGCACATACTGTGAGACCACTATTTCATTATGCATCGTGGCAACATTGTAATTAGATGTGTCAACACTGCTTTATTTATTTCCCGCCATATGCATAGTCAGTCACTGTCCAGTGGTCATTGTAGTGACCCAAGCGCGGACCTGCTTCCCGCTACTGTCGTCTTGATGTCTGGTTTATCGTTCATTGACAAGATTTTAAAGAAACCTATGGATTTAATTTGTCACCCCTTCATTTCCATTTCTCAACATGGATGTATGTGGCAAGCATCCCACACAATATATATAATATATATATATATATATATATATATATATATATATATATATATATATATATATATATATATACTAGGACACCAAGGCCAAAAAACCCGGAACAGCATTTTGTACAACTATTGGGGACATCGAGTAAGTACTATCACTCGTTATCAACCTAAATTTTGTTAGAACTTGAGGTCCATATCTTGCTTTGACAATCAACAGCAATTGAACACCAGCAGGGAACGGGGCCCAAAACCTAACAATATCAGTAGGAAAACCAACCCAAAAAGGCCAAAGGAAACACATGTACACTTTTATTGACTGTTTTCGATAAGACTAATCATTACTGACATGTAGATGGGCGCTTCCCTGCTTGGTGTTTCAATTGCCGGTATAAAATAATATATAATAATAATAATATATATATATTATAATATATATAATATATATATTATATAATATATATATATAATATAAGGGAAAAAAAACACGTTATTTGACATAACCCCCTTTTGCTAATTAAGACCCAATACGATCACGGAGCTACTTAGACAGTATTAAAATAATTTCACCAACTAATATCGGGAAAAGGACGGGAAAAAATAAGAAAGATATAACGTTCGTAATTTGGTACATTAACAGTAAGACGTAGTGCTTCATTCTTCACAATATTCTTACAATTCGACTGGATATAAATATTCGTAGTATTGACGGTGCATCTGCGTCCAAATTGTTCCAAATCTGAAAGAGTAAATGCCAATTCTATCATTTTCACTCACTGGTGTAATTATTTGCTCAATCTTTCTTTTTTTATTTTATCTTTGCACTACTGCTAATTCACAATGACTTTACTGCTTAAATGTGTTTTATATTACATACATAAACATATATATTATATATATATATATATATATATATATATATATATATATGTGTGTGTGTGTGTGTGTGTGTGTATTGTACCGTTTTCTAAATTACTTTATTGAATTATTAATATAGGTAAGACAATGTTTCAATAGGTTATTGGCGTTCTTTATAAACAACAATAACACGGTACAATAAGTTACAGTTGTTATTCATAAACAACAATACAATAACGCGGTACAATAAGTAATTGGCGTTATTCATAAACAGCAATAACCCGGGACAATAAGTAATTGGCGTTATTCATAAACAACAATAACACGGTACAATAAGTTATGGGCGTTATATATCCACAACAATAACTCGATAAGATGAATCTGCTCTTATTGTAGAAATTCAACTACGGCTGTACATTTAGGAAGCATGATTAATGTTCACAGAATTAAAGATTAGAATGATTAAATTGAGTCCCTTAATACTCTCTCTCTCTCTCTCTCTCTCTCTCTCTCTCTCTCTCTCTCTCTCTCTCTCTCTCTCTGCTTAAATTTCTGTGCTTTGTTGAACTCTACTCTTTCCACGGTTATTCCTTTTGCAAAATCAAAACAATTTCACGAAACGAGGAGGATTTTCGCGAACATTTAAAAAACAAGATAATCCTATGTTTTTATTCAATTTACTTCGGTGGTACTTGTTGCCGGATATACAGAGCGCTCAAACTCCGCTTCATATCTGCGTCATCTGATCTCGTTGAATTTGTCCGTTCTCAAACAGCTCACGAAACGTCTATGCATTTACGCTGTCTGCAAATTCATGTGCATTAATGGATCTCTCGCTCTCTCTCTCTCTCTCTCTCTCTCTCTCTCTCTCTCTCTTCTCTCTCTCTCTCTCTTATTATACACACACAAATAAATATATGTGGGTATATATATATATGTTTATATATATATATATATATATATATATATATATATTATTCATTCTCCTCTCTGTGTTATACATACACACACAAAACACATAGCATATATATATATATATATTATATATATATATATATATATATATATATATAGATAAAATATATATATATATATATATATTTAGGTATATATATTTATATATACTATATGTATGATATAATTTATTAAATATTAATTATATATAATATATATATAATTTATAAACGTATCAACGTATTTACATATAATTCAACATCAAGGATAACTGTCTGCATAGGCGCCAGTATGCTACTATGAAATTCAGGGCCTCTGTAACACGGTTTTTTGGATTTTGCTCCTTATCAAAGCACCGGATGTAGCTGAAAGTTGAGATAAGTATATTATACAACTACACACAAGTTTTGTCAGCATTATCAATAAGCTAAACCCGATAGTTCTTATTTTTATAGAGTAAAAATGATCTAGCCGACGCCATGGCCAATGATTGCGAGCCAAGAGTCGAAAAACATTCATTACGTAAGCAAGGTAAACATCGTTTTACGAAATGTTGCCCCGCCCATCCACCAGACAGAAACCCATTCACCTTATTCCATCGCCTCTGAAACCCATAGTAGTCATGAATGGCTAACAGAATTTGGAATTGTCCCCGTGGTTGCAAAACTGCATTTGTCTTACGACTTGCAACTTTATACAGTCAAGAGAAAGCCCGTGGCCATACTTACTCTAGCCTGAATAGGTAATTATTCAGTTTCTAGTTAAATACATGTTTATGGTCTGATTTGTATTTAGCCTAACGTGATTATAATACTTGTAATGTCATTCAGGATTTTTAACATTTCCATTAACTATTCACTATGCCACCAAGAGAGAGAGAGAGATTGTATGTAAACAGTCTTTATATAACTATTTTCGTTAAAATAAGATTTTTATCCAAAGTAAAATACAAGCTATATGTGCTAAATCTCCAGCAGACCAACGGATCATCCGATATATTTTTTTTTTTCTTCTTCTTTAGTCGTAACACCAATGTTGGATATAAAGACAATGAATGGCGGAACGATACATAGATGTGGGTGGGGTATCTGCGCTAGCGTATGTAATACTACTGTTAGCAAGTAGCGCCGCAAAATTAGTAATAGCAGCAATATACATGAATTAAACGTTTTAGGCCAACTGCTGGGATCCCTGAGGATCATTTAGAACTTTTTACAACTACTCGAGAAATGAGTTTTTATAGCCAGAAGTTAGATTTTCTAATACAACAATGTCCATGATAGCCTTCATTGTTATCCTGAATTATAACGAGGCCAAAGTGGGTGGAGCCTCATGAAGTTATTCTGACGATAATTATTGGTGAAGGTGTAAAGCCAAAATACGGTACCGTCTATTTTTTTTTCAGTAAATAGGTAGATAGCCGATAAATAAAAATTGCTTGACATTGGATACAGTAGTTATCAAATCAAGCTTGTCTACTATGTCTTTGAAAATTACCAACTATTCCCTACATCTTGTCAATCTGATTGTGACCTATAAAGTAAATTATAATTTCTTAGGACACTTATTTTGGGAGTTAGACTAATAATCGAAGTGTTTTTGTATTTATTAACATATTTTGTTGGTTTGTTCATTATGACAATTATCAGTGGAGAGGATTCAGAGTTCATAAAGGTGTACTGCTTTGCTTGTATTTACATTTTTATGTCATTGTTGCCAGAGGTCTAGCCTTCGTTACGTATAGTCAATCATCCATCGAGAAAGAAGGAAGAAATGCTGTCGTAAGTTACGTAACGAGTGCGTTCGAAACCTTATCTCTGAGTAAGATGGCCCGTCTTCAAAAAAAGTCACTTTTACATTATAAATACCAAATTTATTCAACCTACGTAATGAAGTTATTGCCAAAAAACCGTGTTACAGAAGCCCTGAATCTCATAGTAGTCTATGTGCGCATGCGTATAAAGCACAGTATGACATGTATTTTAAACGTCTAAATTCCTGGGTGGAGTCATGCTCTATAAAAGTGTCGAACGCGGAATATTCCAACTTCAGTTGTGTAGCTACAACTTTTATCTGTTTGTATTGCCTTTTAATGTAACTCCATCTATCTCTCGACTTCACTCTGAGATATTTTCCTTCTCTTTTTTTCCCCTCTCCTCTCTCTCTCTCTTTTCTCTTCTACTCCTTTGTCCTCCGTCCGCCGTTTCTCTGACCTTTCGTTATCCTCGAACGCTGCGTACTATTTTTATCTTCATTCTCTCGGTCTTCTTTTATTCTTCCTTTGTTTGTTTGTTGTCCGTTTTTTCTTTTTTCTTTTTTTTTGCACGCCGATGTTTCACTGTTACTTTCATTTGTCCTCAGGCACTGTGTGTTTCTCTCTCTCTCTCTCTCTCTCTCTCTCTCTCTCTCTCTCTCTCTCATAATTATCAATCAATATGTCTTTTTGTCTTAATTCTCTCTCTCTCTCTCTCTCTCTCTCTCTCTCTCTCTCTCTCAAAATAATC
>NC_087215.1:66005738-66010738 GCF_015104395.2 Macrobrachium nipponense | reverse complement strand
ATAACTTACTTTCAACTTTGATATAACTTTCTGTTGTTAACATTTTTTATTTATTTATTTTGTCTTATTTTATGTTTCACTATAGTCTTTTGTAATAACCTTAAAACTAGGTATCTGGCAATTGTACTACCTTTCCGTCCTCATGACGTCACAAACGCATGTAGGCTCATATTTGTATCAGTACGCTTGAAAACGTCAATACGTATAGGTTGACGAAACAGCTGCCGCGTGTAAAAATACTGGAGTAAATGGAAGAACCCCATTATGTGTCCATTAGTAACCTGAACAATGAAGTAAAGAAAATAATTAGAAAATATGAAGCAATTTAAAAAAAGCTGGTTAACAGTGAGAAAGCCATTCTATTCAATGAATGTTGATCCGTGAAAAATTGTGCCCTAGAAGTATATATATATATATAGATATATATATATATATATATATATATATATATATATATATATATATATTTTATATATAGATATATAATATACATATGTATATAAATATATATATATATATATATATATATATATATAATATATACATATATATATATATATATATATATATATATATATATATATATATATGTATATATATATATATATATACATATGTATATATATATCTATATATATATATATATACATATATATATATATTATATATATATATATATATATATATATTTATATATATATATATATATATATATATATATATACTATATATATATATACCTGTTTACTTTCCGTGACTTTGAAATATCTCTTTTTCTACAAATGAACATTTGTCACGTGGGAACTCGCCAGAAACTTCCTTGAGCTTTTGGCTATTTTGCATAAAAGACTAAGTCCAAAAAAAAAAAATCGTAAGTCACTAAATTATTAATAATGATGATAACAAATTCTTATCCAGGGGTTTAAGCGATTCAGGAAACCCCACTAAAAATTTATGTGGGCTTATCACATATCCACATGGACAAACATAGAGGTTGTTATTCCATTATCATCATAAAAATAATTTTACCAGACCACTAATAAGCTGATTATCAGCCCACACAGGGCTGGCCCGAATTATCAGTTTCGACTTATATTGATTTTGTTTTTCTTTTTTTGTCAATTAAATTAAAAATTTTCACAAGGTTAATAACTGAATCAATGGTAAATGTTGATATTTCTAGAAAAAAAAAAAAAAAAAAAAAATCACTGATGGATCCTTTACCAAAAGCGCGACGTGTTTGAACTTCGCGTTGACTTCATACAGGAAGTGTGGTTAGTAGCTTCCCGAATGACGTTGGTGGGGTTGGAGGGGGGCGCCCAGACGCCATATCAAAGACAAATGACCAAACTTTCGGTCTTTCGCCGGTCCAGGTGGAGCGAGAAAACCAGAGGAATGGCTGGGAAACACTAGAAACAAAAAAAATAAAACATAAAACTTTACAGGTAAATAATGATGCAGCGTGGTTACCTTGCAAAAGAGAGACAGCATGAGAGATAAGGGGTTAGGGTGTGGGTGGAGAGAGAGAGAGAGAGAGAGATTAAAAAATAAACTTTCATTGATTAGTTGGACCAGACTTCTCAGTTTTTACAACACCCAGTGGAGATGAATAGATCAACAAGTTATCGCCTTCGTCGGAATATACTTGGAATATGAAATCGAGGCCACAAGCCAACCGCTGGAACCTACGAGGTCACTCACCGCTGAAAATGTTGAAGCAACTGTTAACAGGCGGAGAGGGTGGAAATTAAGCTGGAAGAAAAAGAATATGGATGGAGAAACACTACAAGGAAAGAAAGGGGTTGGAGCTAGAGGCTTAAAGGACGCTGCAAATAACCTCAGTAATGCCTATACAGTGCACACCGTGGGGCACACTGACGACACTGCTCCCTTATGTAAGTACACTTGAACCTTTCTCTCTCGGTATTCTTCACAGCAGGGAGTAATGAAGAACGTCTTCGATATCTTTTCCTCTGCCTCGACTGAAGGTAAAATAATATATTGCTATTTCTTCCAAACTCCTGATCTCTCTCTCTCTCTCTCTCTCTCTCTCTCTCTCTCTCTCTCTCTCTCTCTCTCATTACACTAGGGAATATTGTGAGATGTCATCGGATATTTGCAGCTAATTGGAAAACCTGTGTGACAAGGCTAATGTTGATAATGATTGCGCTGCGATAAATCCATCACGTGAATGTTGCCTGGTGGGCGAGAAGGTTATCCAAGTGTTTATTATTTTCATAACACTATACTACAGAAATTAAGCAAATATTTAGCAAACCCGAGCCTATTTGCTATCATGCACACGTCATCATAAGCTATACAACAATAAGCAAAGGATAAAGTGAATTAATTTACTGTTCAAGCAATCGAGATCATTTTTTTTCTTGACGGTAGTTCGCAAAAAAGAAAGAAAAATCAATCGGGATGATTTTTATTTTTCGTATGGTAGTTCGCAAAAAAAGAAAAAAAATCAATCCGAATTATTTTTATTTTTCTTGATGCTACTTCGCATAAAAAAATGAAATGCAACGAATGAAACTGGGTTCCGAAAAAAAAATTATTAAAAAAAACACACACACGATGAAAACTCTTGGATCCTTTTTTTTATAGCAACGGCCGAATCCAATCCCAGTTCTGTGTGAATTGAGCATATCAGGATTCTTTAATCTCAACTCACTCCGTTTATTTGCTCACATAACGTTGAACAAATTTCTGTAGAATCTTAAAAAAGAAGAAAAAAAAAAAACTAACGTTTTCGTAGAATCTAACAGTGACAAGAACAGAAATAATACTACACCAGGTTACGACACGAAGGACAGATTACTTTTTTTTTTTTCTTTTACCCTTAATTAAGGAAGTTGCTTTACATTCTAGGGGAATTAAAGAAAAAAAGGATAACGTTTTAGTCGAATCAAACTAACACGAGCAGAAATTATTATTTTTCCTTTAAGGAAGTTGCTTTGCATTCTAGAAACTAGTGTTTGTTCTTCCTGCCGCCACCCGCCACGCCCCCCCCCCCCCCCCCCCCCCCCCCCCCCCCCCCCCCCCCCCCCCCCCCCACATCCCCCCCCCCCCCCCACCCCCCACCCCCCGCCCCCCCCCCCCCCCCCAACCCCCCCAACACTAAAGAAAACCTAGCTCCTACCGTTGGGGAGGAGGCGAGTAAGGAAGCCAATCTCGTTATCTGCGTGCTGGGTTATTCGGGGCATTAAAACTGGCTCTCTCTCTTTTACCTCCTTTTTTATTTGCTCTTCAGCCAAAGTAGAAAAAATTGCGGGTCACTTTGACTCACTTCAAGTTCGGGAAAGTTTTATTTGCCCATCATTCCCTTTTATATGCTGTACTCTCTCTCTCTCTCTCTCTCTCTCTTCTCTATGCTAGCGCTACAAGATCTCTTTCGAAAATCACACAAAATAGGGAGGATATCATGAATGACCTCTCTCTCTCTCTCTCTCTCTCTCTCTCTCTCTCTCTCTCTCTCTCTCATTTTGCGTTCTCTATGCTAGCGCTATTAATTCTATTTTGAAAACAAAAAAAATAATATATGAGAAGTATCGACAACTGAAAATTAGGTTACCGTAGGTTACTATCAATTTTATTTTGTTCAACTGTTTGATATTCAAAATTAACTTCTCGTGAAAATAATATACCGTCTGCAGCCCTGGGAATGATGTCCACAGAGCTTCTTCATCATGATTCCGCAATGTTTACCTCTGCGCTGATCAACTCTTACTGATTCGTGTCACAGGTCGCCTGGAGTCTGCCCGGTTCAGAAACATATACGTCACCTACTGAAGAGGTACTACTCTGCGCGTAGAGATTTGTTCGTACTCGTATGTATCCGATATTCCAGAACTCAGCCTTAAACGAGTGAAAGAAAGGCATACAAAAATTATTGACGGCCGTTCACGACACTCCAAATATGGGATGGAGTAAGTTCTCTTATTATTATTACTATTATTATTATCATATTCAGTAGATGAAACCTATTCATATGGAACAAGCCCACCCACAGGGGCCACTGACTTGAAATTCAAGCTTCCAATGAATATTAAGGTGTTTTTTACCGTTTGAAATGAACAATTATGTAATACTGATGCTGGGTTGGTCTTGACCACAACGATGTCATGTTCAATATTCGACAGTCCTCTTGCAGCTTTTCCACTTTGTCTCTGCACTCGAGGATTCCGAGAAACACGAAAAAGAGAATTCGTTAATCATAATGCATTTCAATACGGATTTTTTAAAAACTCAGCTGATTAATTCGGCTAATCAATGAGAGCGTGTTTGTCTTAATCCAAGATACACTCAATCCCCATACTAACCGATCCTCACCCTCCACTACCCAAAGCACACGCAGACACGGCTTCTCTCGTGCTCTCTCTTTTGCATGGTATCCTCCGCGCTTGAACATTATTTACCAGTAATTTTTTTTTTTTTTTTTTTTTGACCGGGGGGGGGTGGTTGCGGCGTTCCCAACCATCCAGCCATTCCCAGGTTTTCTCGCTCCACCTGGACCGGCGGAAGACCGAAAGTTTGGTCATTTGTCTGTGATATGGCGTCTGGCCGCCCAAGCATTCGGGAAGCTAGTAACCGCACTTCCTTCGTGAAGTCAACACGAAGTCCAACATTTCGCGCTTTATTATTATTATTTTTTTTTATTATTATTTGCAATAACAGCCTCTGTATTCACAATAAGCCCATATGATAATTTAGTGACGTCGGCTTTGCATTTACTAAATGCCCAGGATAGGAATTTGTCATAATTATCATTCATTCATCCATTTATTTTTCGTAATGAATTTCTACTCGTGAAAACTAACCATAAGGTTCATTTGTAGAAAAGGAGAATTACATGTACATTGTCTGACACACCCGTTTTCTATAAAGTCCAGCGAGCAACCGTTTCCTTTTCACATTTTCTTCTTCCAGACGAGCCTCTTTTAATTAACTGACTATTAACCTACTAAAACAGGAACAGGAGGGGGTTACTTTAGCAA
>NC_087215.1:65950738-66000738 GCF_015104395.2 Macrobrachium nipponense | reverse complement strand
ACATAACCATAGAATAAACTGGAATTTGTCACATGTAATTTATAGCAGCAACTACCGGTTCAAGAGTCAAATGATGGAATCAGCCTTAATAAAAGAGAGGCAGGTAATGAAAATCTCAAAAGGAGCATGAATTTCAGATACGATCGACAAGGTTTTTCATTCTACCAACGCTTAAGAAGATTAAAGGAAGATTATTAGTGGGGGTGACCTAAATTGGCTTGCCTGTGGATGGACCTCTTGTTATAAATACCACCTTTTCTGTAAACTTTTCTCATACATCTACCTGAAGAGGGAGACAGCAGTCTCTGAAATATAGTACTTTTCTCTCTATATTTTGGTGTTTTCATGGGCTCCTTTTATTAGATATATATATATGTATATGATATATATATATATACATATATATATATATATATATATATATATAATATATATATATATATATATATATATATATATATATATATATATATATATATACATACATATATATATATATATATATATATATATATATATATATATATAACCTTAATTTCTCGATTTCTGCCCACATTTTGGATACACTTGTCACTGCAAAGCCTAACCTCCAAGTGACAAACCAAATGAGGAGACATTCGATCCCCGTGGCAGGGATCGATCCCGCGCCCGGTATATCAGGCAAAGGGAACGTTAACCACTCGGCCATTTCTTCATTTGGGTCTTGTGTTCGGTCGTGACATGCGTATCCAAAAAAAGTGAAGAAATTGTAACGGCAAGAGGTCAGTGCGGTTATTACAATTATATATATATATATATATATATATATATTACTATATATATATATATATATATATATATATATATATATATATATATATATATATATACGTATATATATATAGATATAATATATATATATATATATATATATATAAAACTGAATCACAAAAACTTGGACGTGATGAATATATAGAGAAAGGCAGAATCCACAAAGGATAGTGAAACATTGGAATGCTGCCAGATCTTTCGACTCAGGGTCTTTTACTTAGCAGATTGACATACATAAAAAGATGTACACTCCTTCCTCGTACACTTATCTACTTATTGTATGTCAGTCTGCTAAGTCAAGGACCCTGAGTTGAAAGATCTTGCAGCACTCCAGTATTTCACTTTCTTTCATGGTTTCTACCTTTATTTTATATATATATATATATATATATATATATATATATATATATTATATATACACTACGTATATAAACGTAAGCATCTCGAGATATGATATTCAACTGGTAAACTGGCAATATTTCTATACACAACGTATAATATATATATATATATATATATATATATATATATATATATATATATATATATATATATATATATATATACATACTACGTATATAAACGTAAGCATCTCGAGACATGATATTCAACTGGTAAACTGGCAATATTTATATACACAACGCTTACAGGGCTAATACAATCTAACAGAGGCTGATATGCTGAAGTCAAACACCGGCCCAATAATGGGAATACGTTCCCCTAGGCAAGGACCGGGGTCCAGAGACAAATGACGTGACCTAAAACAGATGAATTGTGCCAAGTTCATTAATAATCTGCTTCACGCTCAGAGTCACTTGTGGAAAATCTCTCTCTCTCTCTCTCTCTCTCTCTCTCTCTCTCTCTCTCTTGCTCTTCGTCAACTCTTTTTATCATAAAGAGTTTGTTTATCAGGTCTTTGCTGTTAATGTATGCATGTATGTACTGTGTGTGTGTGTGTGTGTGTGTGTGTGTGTGTGTTTATAGAAAGCTTTATATCTCGTGTCTATTAGTAAAACTCACACGCTGGTATCCACAACTGTAAATATTATTGTAAAAGAATAACATGTGATCGACGACCGCCTAAGTGACTTTCAGGGCCTTGGGGGCTTTCTGTAATATTTTTAGTTATTTTATTTTATTCCAATTTTTTTTTTAGGTTTTAATGGAAAGAAAAACAAGCAGTGTTTTGTGAAAAGAACCGCCTTTAATCGTCTTTAATTATCGGTGCGTGTTTTGGGATTGTTGTGCATCAAGATTATTATCTTCCTTAGGATGTAATTTTTACCTCTTAACTTTTTATATAATATGTTTTGGCTCTGAATTTATGGTAAAATATGAACGTATAATCATTATGTCGTTAATTCTTGTTCACTATAAACATTTTGGTTGTTTTGGTTGAAGGATTCCTTTCGTTTTTCGCTCTTCTCTGTTTCATATTCTTACACATTTGACATCGTGTAACCAATTTACCGGCAATGGTACATGTGACATTCTTAGTTTCCCCCTTTATTATATTTTAATGATATATATAATATATATATATATATAATATATATATACATATATATAATATATATATATCTATATATATATATATATATATATATATATATATATATAATTATAATATATAATATATATAAATTATACAACACACACACACACACACACATACACATACATATATATATATAATATATATATAATATATATATATATATGTATAATATATATATATATATACATATATACAATATACACATATATATATATATATATATATATATATATATATAATAATACTTTATTATATATTGCGATGTTTCAAAGCTCCAGGCTTCATTTTCAAGCAACTAAAGGACACAAGACAAAACCGTGAAAAAATGAACAAAAACACATACATAGTAAATTTCAAACAAGTGAAGGTTAAAATTATATAAGATTTAAAATTATGCTAAAATTACACCGTAAGATAAAAATATAAAACACTCAAGTAAATGATGATAAGCAAAGGTTACAATAATATACACTCTAAGTTTAAGATGAAAATATATACAAAATAAACAGCAAACTCGAAAAGAGGGCCAAACATAAGATATGCACCAGAATCGTTTACTTTACAGAGAAGGTGACCGAACAAAAAAGGGCATAGATGAACCTCTGGCTTCATTCGCCTTGAGAGTATGGAAGTCTGCTCTACCGAAACGGCAAAGGAATAAACAGGATTGGACAAAATTTTTATTCACTTTCAAAGCTCTTCTGGTTTAGTAATAACAGCAGGCGGCAATAAACATAGACTTACTTAAACTCAATTCCAATTAATTTTTTTTAATTTCTTACTTTTAATTTTTCGTTTATTTATTTATTTATCTATTTATTTATTTATTCATTCCTTTATTTATTTATTAAGAAAAAAAAATAGAAGAACAAATATAGCAATTTTCGAAAGGACGCTCTTATGAGCGATACGTTTCAAGGGACGGAGGGATTCAAACGTCACCGGTATAGGTGGTTATACTCTGTTTTTTTCCATCTGTCCATCCGCCTGTGGTGTTTTCGCATGGTAACACTGCGTCCCGGACTTTAAAAAGTTACGCTATGTGTACGTTTTAGGTAGATAAAAGGATATCTGGGTGTACATTTGCAACTGAAAAGTGTTTTAATAATTTACTGAATGCGAATTACACCGTTAATATTCGAAATAGGATATTATTATTATTGTTGAATGTAAGCTGAATGTAACTATCTAAAGCCCGTGACGCAGTGTTACCATGCGCAAACACCACAGGCGGATGGACAGATGGAAAAAAAACAGAGTATAGTCAAGGATTAAAGGAGCTAGCCAATGGATTTAGAGAAAAAGATAAATGAGCGAAGGAGGGGAAAGTCATGCACGGGGAATGGACAAAGAAAATATGGATAAAAGGGGAGACTTTAGAATCAGATCAACTCATATGGTATGACAAGTAATGCTTGGAACCCAGAAAGCGAACGTTTCTGAAATGGAAGTTTGGTGTCTCAATTAATCTTTCCAAAGTACAATTGCCATCAAATTCTCCGTCTCTCCTCTCATCCAAATTTCCAATTCTGTTGAGATAGTTCTCAAGCATTATCCCACTTCTGTCACTACTTGTGCTTACTCGGGGAGTAAGCCTACAAATGACTTTGTTGATGTTGGTAGCGTTTTTGTGGGGGTAGGAAAGGTCTATGGAAAAGCGTCGAGTTAAAAGTACAAGAATTTTAGGATAGAATGTTTATGAGTTATGTATCAAAATGAAAATGTAAAAAAAAAGTAACTGATGTGCATTTTAAACAGTACATAAAAATTATTTCTAATAAAAATATAGCGAATCTACTTTAATTTTCGTTGGTAAAACAACGCTCTTTTTGACCGTAGATTTCAGCACGCATCTCCGAGTAAGCTGGAGGTCGGATCACGCCTTGTTGGTGTTCAGGCAACTCAGACATTTGCACTGAAAATTACCAACAGCAAGATGTTGCACATGACTTCCAGTTCTTTTTTATGACTTCGAATGAATCGGTACGTAAAAGCCTTTATCTAGAAAAAAAAGATACCCACGGGTATCATCGGATTGCCACAATAATATTAATATTATCGTCCAGAAAAAATGGTGAGGAAATCAGCAGTGGTGTAGATGAAAATATATATTATTACAAAAAAAAAAATATATATATATATATATATAATATATATATACATAAGTCTATGTATATATATATATATATATATATATATATATATATATATATATATATATATATATATATATATGTGTGTGTGTATTATAAGAAAGATGGTGAAAAAATAGCGGAAATTGAAAAAGTAGGTTTTTAATACGAATGTAATTAACTTTATATATATATGTGTATATATATATTATCTATATAATAAATATATAATATAAATAATATAATCTATTATCCTATTATAATATATAATATTATAAATAATAATATATATATATTAATATATATATATAATAAAAGAACATCTCTTATACTAGCAGACTGCTAACGCAGACAAACTTTAGGAATGAAATGATTATATATACTATTTTGTTTTACATTTATACGCGTATCTGATACTCAACCCCCACACCCCCCCCCAAATTAAAAATCGTCAACTTCCGCCCTCCCCAAGCTATCGCTTCTTGGGCGGACGTCAGCCAGGTAACCCCATCCCCCCACCCCCCACCATGACGTCACTCGCGGTGGTGGTGGTAACCAAGGTCTTCTTTCTTGGTGGTAACCACTGGTAGACAGCCTCACTTCTTCGCCCCTGACGGGAGACGAACGCAGGCCAGCAAGATTACGACTTTATTACTCGACAAATTCCTGGAGAGAAACATTCTCTTCGATTTCCTCTCTCACTCTGGCAATCGTCCTTCATCTGGAAGTCTTGTTACTTTTCTTGACATTATTCCAAGAACTATCGCTGATTGAAAATCATCTCGGACACAAGGGCTGATAATGGCCCTCAACGTTTGAAGGCAAATAGCTTCAAAAGGACTCAGCTAATTAGTTTCAGATGAAGTCGCACGGTTTGGATGAGGGCACGCCTCACCCCCCCCCCCCCCCTTTACCCCCACCCCCCCTCCCTCCAAAAAAAAAGTGATGACGGATAAGGTGGAGTAGCTTGCACGGAATGCTTCAACTACACAAAAAGTGAACAGATTCCATGATATGTTTTAGAGAGAGAGAGAGAGAGAGAGAGAGAGAGAGAGAGAGAGAGAGAGAGAGAGAGAATGTTAAAATTCCCTTTCTTGTTTTATTATAAATAGATTAAAGAAAATTAAATCAAACTAATGACAACGTCTAGACTGAATACATGGAATTTATATATGATGTGTGTCTCGTCTCCCATTTTTCACAGAGAGCAGACTGAGGAAGTTTGTTACATAGAATCCACTACGACGACAAACTTCCTGATAGGAACATTTAAAATACTGAGAGGCATAACAAAAGTAGACAGTAGCCTATTTACATTAAACGAAAACCAGACAAGAAATAATGGATGGAAACTACAACTGAAGAGATACAACACATCCCATTGTGGGAACTTCTTTATATACAAGAGATGTGACACGGAATAAACTGCCACCAGAAGTTGTAAACAGCAGCAGTGTCGAAGAGTTTGAAAGAAAGCTAGACAAAATCATTAGGACACTGTGAATGCACAGTAAAACCTGCTCCTACAGATAAGTGAGGACACTATGTCCCCTCGGGTGGACTAACAAGTCTTTGAGACATCCTAATCCTTGTAACTCCTCTGCAGTCTTCCTCGCCTGAGCTGCAAAGTTTGCCGTTTTCGAGCACCGGGTTTATAAAACTAGTCGAGTCTGCAAGGCGTTTTACCTTGGCTACTACTAAAATAGTGTGCCCTATAGTGCATTTGTGAACTCCTCAGATCACGAAAGATTCCGGCGAAGAGCAAATTCATTCCTGCCATCTGCTGCCGGCGTCGCCTGAATTTCACAAATATCCCCTCTTTTTTCTTCGTCCTTAATGATTTATCATTTCTACCCGTAAGTTGTCTCTCCCTCTTGGGTTTACAGTCTGCTGACTCTGTCCTTTTCAGCTGAAGATTTAAACAACGCAGCGAGAAAGTTTGTTAATATGTCGTCACCTCTTTCGCCTCCACTAAGATTATCTGCAGTTATCAGCTATCAAATGTACGTAATTACAAATTCTAACGACGAAGCTTGGTTAGGATTGAAAGATGCATCCTTCAACAAGTATTAATTAATATTAATACATGCTCATGGATTTCTTCGTTTAAATACATTCATACATTCTCTTCCATCAAGAGTAGCTAATTCACTCTTACAATGCTTTATAACTCATCAACGCCATGATACTTGTTGCTGCTTAGTCGCCATCATATATCAGCATCTTTTGATACTACTTTGCCGCAATTAATTAGCATCACCACTTGGCTGGAAAAGGGTAACTGTGCCCGTAGCTTCAGATTCTTTTAGGTAACTATAGTAGATTCACATCAGCCGTGCATTTGATGTCGAGGCCAGTCCCTTATGACGCTTCTGATTGGCTGCTGATAAGCCAATCACAGGGCTGGGAACTCTCAGTCTCTCTCGAGAGTTCATATAGTCAGGATTATGTTCCATTTCCCTGAGGTATACGTCTTTCATGAGAGGTGGAACATAGATCCTGCCTCTGTGAATTATCGAGAGAGACTGAGAGTTTCCAGCCCTGTCATTGGCTTACCAACAGCCAATCAGGAGCGTCGTAAGGGACTGGCCTAGACATCAAATGCACGGTTGATGTGAATCTACTGTAGCATCCCGTAATGTTCATATTTGATTGATTTTCAACCGACCAAACCCGTCCAAAAGCATTGTAAGTATAAAAAAAAAATATCAGCTTCTACAAAATGTAGAAGCCGTAAACTGCAAATGAGCGATGACAGTCGCTCTGAAGGTCAAATGATAAAACGTGAAGTCTTTGGTCTTCGTAAAACGGCCGTTGGATACGTCATTAGATTTCATTCCAGGATTTAGTTCTGCTTTCTTAATAGAATCATGAATAATCTGAGGAAGTGGAATCGCGTCCCCACCGCTGTGCATTCGCATTATTGAAACATGAATCGAGTGTGTAAGAGGATTAACAAAGTGAAATCGGGGTGTGTTATAAGGTCAAGCGTAGGAAAAGGACAGTATCAAGCATTCTCTTTATTAGGCAGTAATCACCTCGCTACCAAACCAAAGGAAAAAAAAGAGGAAAACTAAATCTCATGGTCTTCTAGGATTGGCGAGGGACTTCTAACATAAATGCTGACTTACAGGAAGAGGATTAGCACAACGTTCTGAAATGGAAAATGAAGAGTAGGATGACACACAGGGAATAGTAAAGTGCAAACTGTTAAACAGTATCTATATATACTGTCACGGAAATCCTGTTGGGATTTAGCTCTCGAAGTAATCCCTTGATGGTCGAGAGTAATTCTGCCAAAGCCGTGTTCATGATACCCCACTGCTGTTAAGCACGCTAATGAAAGTAACCACTGACCCATGGAAATAGCACTCAACTGAATTCAAAAGTCTAGATTTCAAAGATTTCGCCAGTACTGAAAAAGGATATATAATATAAACACAAATGAAAAAATATCCAGTGCCTCGAGTGGATTCACCAATACCGATCTCTTTTTATAGATAAAAAAGGGGAGGATCTTTTCCTAGATAGTGATCCCCCAAGGGTCCTAACACGGTATGTATCCCCCTTTGTGGATTACTGGAAAAACATAAACAAAAGACTGTTCATTATCAGCAATACTGATCTCTTTTTATAGATAAAAAGAAGGGGGATCTTTTCCTAGATAGTGATACCCCAAGGGTCCTAACCCGGTATGTATCCCCACCTTTGTGGATTACCGGAAAAACATAAACAAAAAACTGTACATTATCAGCAATACTGATCTTTTTTATAAATAAAAAAAGGGGATCTTTTCCTAGATAGTGATCCCCCAAGGGTCCTAACCCGGTATGTATCCCCCTTTGTGGATTACCGGAAAAACATAAACAAAAGGCTGTACATTATTAGCAATGCTGATCTCTTTTTATAGATAAAAAAGGGGGGGGGGATCTTTTCCTAGATAGTGATCCCACAAGGGTCCTAACCCGGTATGTATGCACCTTTGTGGATTACCGGAAAAACATAAACAAAAGACTCTACATATAGTAAAGATAACGACCCCAAAGAAATATTAGCCCTAGATAACAAACCCCAAAAAACTTCTTTGGATCAAATTCTGAGAAAGATCCGAAAAAAAAGCTCTGGGCGTAGTTTAGTAATACTTTTAGGTTTTTTTATTATTTTTGTTCATAGCCACCATAATCTTCATTGATTACCATCATGTTGAGCATTGGGAAAATTTTATCAATGGCAGTTTTGAAAAAAAAAAATCAAATTTGTACCCAAATGAAGCGACCTGAACGGAATTATGAACGAAATCTTTTCGCTTCAGTTCTTCAAAGCTGCTGAATTAAAAATACATATACATATTTAATAAGCGTAATAAAATAATTCCGTAAAGAAAATTTCATCTAAGTTTGAAAACATTCGCGTAAAATGTATTGCGAGTAGAACAGAAGATTTCTCTCTCGAGTATTTTCAGAGCTATTTAAAGTACAGTAGAATTAAGACTCAAAAAAGTGGGGGTGGGGGTGGGAGAACTCAAGGGGGTAAAATCCACGCCTAAAAAAAAACACCTCATCTATCTATCGCCCGTGGGTGGCAAGAGACTGATACGGCTCTCGAATAGCTTTCATGCATCACCAAGATAAGTTGGGTCGATTGAAAATAAAACTCCAGATCGGACTTTGAAATGTGGGGCTACCAGCTGCTTCCTGAAGTCGACCACCACCCAACCAGGTTTCCAGAACCCCTCCCCCCCTCCCCAACTTGCTCACACACACACACACACACACACACACACCCTAACCCTTGAAACTCGAACGAAAAAAAAATAAGAGGTCAGACGAATGGTCGACGAAACTTGTTAATTTGTATATGCAAGGACAATTTATGAGAGGGTAATTAAAGGCTTTTGAGAGGTGATGACAGTGCGTGAACTTCTGAAGTTCTGTGGCGGTGGTTGTACACGAAGAGGACTCGGGGGCGGAGGAGGAGGAGGAGGAGGAGGAGGAGGAGGAGGAGGATGCTGGTGATGGACCGTTATATTATGCAAGGCCCTGGGAAAACGTCATTCAGTTTAATCTGCTTAGGAGAGGGGAAAAAACGTACAGAGGCTTTAGATGATGCCAAGTTGCACTTTGCTCTATTTGCAAATCGCGATTTTGAGAAAACGCCGCTGTCTAAAACGCACTCATATTCAGAACGCTATCCCTAAAACATGTAAAGATGGTCAAAGACGGTTTTTATCCTTTTTATTTTTTCCTTTTTTTTCCTTTTTAGTTTTTCTAAACCTCTTACGACAGCCTTGTTTTCTAGTCCCTACGAGGAAAATAAATCTGTCGGAAGAGGCTTAGAGAAGGTTGGGGCGGGGGGGGGGGGTGGGGGGAAACGGGGGGGGGTTAATATTTATATACATTTTACAGCATCTTACCGAAGTGCATCTTACGATCGAGAAACAAAACTCTCGAGACTGAAACACAAAAGGACGAGGGGGAGGAGGAGGGGGTTAAGAGGAGGAGGAGGAGGAGGAGGAGGAGGAGGAGGAGGAGAATTGGTCCGCCGACGTACTATATATATATATATATATATATATATATATATATATATAATATATATATATATCTATAAATTATTATATACTAACGTCTGGATGAACCGAGCGAATGACGCCATTCCGGATTTTAGGAATCATCGGGATTTACCGGATCGGAATAGAGTCGTTATTCCCAAGGGGGATGGAGGCCATTGCAAAGTGTTTAAAGGGATGAACCCTTTAGGTGTCAAGGCTTTTACTAGAAAAAAAAGGATATAAATATATTATATATATATATATATATATATATATATATATATATATATATATATATATATATATATGTGTGTGTGTGTGTGTGTGTGTGTGTGTGTGTGTGTGTGTGTGTAAGGTTTTGTAATACTTGACTACGCAATTATTGGCGCGTTTATTTCATCAAGGTGTAATTCACACATTGATACGATTCAACCCTTTCAAGAAGACAAATTTAGATACTTTAGATTTGACTAAAAATGTATATATTTTAAAGGTAATTTTTAAGTAATTCTCAAGTAATATTGTGTAAAGTAACTTGGTGATATAATGGGGAGTTTTTATCATGTTGCAATTCACACATTGATATGATTCAAAAGAATCATATCAATTTTACAGGCAAGAGCTCGTGCCAGCACAAAGTTGACTTAATCGGAAACGAACGAAGAGGAAAAACGGAAATTAGAATTGGAGATAAATTAACTAAAAAAAAGGCATCACCTTATTTTTTTATATAAATTTTTCTTTAGATATTTTTTTGTGTGTGAAAAAAGTAACATTCACTAAAGTATAACCAGGCGATATATTCGTAGCGTTTAATGTAAAAACAACAACTACCTCTGAAAATCAATTTTGTACTCGATTCACCAAATACATTCGGTTTGTGTTATGGTTCCTTAAACACTATTGACAAGTATACCCCAGGGAAAAAATACATATGTTAGCAATTAAAAAAAAATAACTAAAAATATCATTACTAACATGAATCACTTTGCTTTATCCGTCTAAGGAGAAGATAATGCTTTTTGAATATGTAATCAAGTTCTTGGTACTTCCTGAGAAGTTTGAAGAATCCGGTACCATCCTTGCTTTTGTTGAATGCACCGTAATTTGCTTGTGAAATACAGATATGACCCTAAGCTCGATACAAGTTCCCCTTTTCGAGAAGTGTTTGCAACTCCTGCCTTTCCCTCCATGTTCTTCGACCACAATCTGGAAGAAAACGGGGTAAAATCATCAATGACGAAAGAGCCACGATATGAAGAAGGGACCTCTCCCCACTCTCACGAGTTCAAGGGTTTCTCATAAGTGAGACATGAGGGGATTTCTCTTACTAAGAGGGTTATGTTCGCCACTGGAAAATTAAAGGGGATGGCCCCATTTCAGAGGCACAGACAAAGACAATCTAATCTACGCGTCCACTACAGTATTGGAGGATATACAACTATATAAACCTTGACAAATATCAATTTATATAATTATTCAAAACACGGATGATTACTTTGTGGTGCACACTGGATTTCGATTCCATAAACTCATTCAGTCTACAAGACAAAATTGAATCCGAACTAAATGCAATTTTCTTTTGAGCTAGGCTATAAAATTTCATCCCTGACATAGCTCTTACAGTTGAACAAGAAAACTCGGATGAAATTATTCAAATGCAAAATTGTCATTCAAAATCAAAATGAGCGTAAATGACGAAAAGGACCCGACCCCATATAGTGGTGTATTTAGTACACCTGTATACTAACTATGTCACATGTTAAAGTAACAATTATTTTCCACCTTTATTATCCACTTTAGGTGCCAGCGAGGCGGCTTGTGACATAGACTGTAGAACTCATTTTAATTGGTGTAAATTAAAACACTTTTAAATAAATATATATATATGTATATATATATATATATCGTATATATATACATACATATATATTACATACACACACACACACACACACACACACATATATATATATATATATATATATATATATATATATATATATATATATATATATAATTTGTGTGAGCGTGTGTATTTGGTCCTCTGGTTACGTTAGCCTCTCTGCAGTAGGATTTATTTCGCAAAACATTCGTTTCATCCGACGATATATTGAGGACGCCGGAATATTTAACCCTATTCTTTCGTGTTTACCGAACCGGAAATTTACGTTTGAATGAATATACGCGATTCATAAATTTCGCAAACGCATAAATGATGTTCTTCTGCCTTGCTCTTCACTAAAGAAGAATTTAGGTCGCATGAATTTGGAGCATATGTTTATCCAAACCATACTATACGGAATGAGAGATGTCCTAGGGACCGAACACACACACACTTCACCAGTGCCGAAGTCCCTCCACTCTTATCAAAGGGCCTGGGGGAACCAGCAAGATGGCTACTGATGACTCAGGAAGTATATTTATCGGCATTCTCGCTTACGCGGGGAGTAAGCCAGCAAACTAATTTTTTGTTGTTCTTCTTCTTCTTTTGGAGTGTAGGAAAGGTCTGGGGAAGAGCCTAGGTTATTTATGCTTTATTCATTAGATGGAAAATGTAAAAACTAAATGTGCATGTTAAACAGTACAGAACAGTTATTTCTAATAAAATACAGCGTAGTTATTTCAATGTTCGTTGGCGAAACAAGGATCTATTCGACCGTAGATTTTAGCACGTTTTAATTACATTAGGTTAGGAATATCATGTTTACAGCTTATGTATTGGGGGTGGGGGAGGGAGGGGGGATCTTACGCGAGTCCCGAGTAAACTGCAGATCGGATCATGCCTTGTTACCCCAAGCTTTCGGGCATGAGAGGGCGAGAACTCTGAACCACAGCAGTGAGAAACCCAGGTGATACGACACAGCTATCACGACTCAAGACACTTCGTCACCATTCAGTTATCCGGTTAATCTAAAACGGTTCACCTTAACAGTTAAATTTCAGAAAAAAAAATTCCAGACACCAAGAATCTGGTTAAGTTCAGGGAGATACCTCATAACAGCATGGGTAACATAGTATATTAAGAGTTCTGTTACAAATAACATTATTTAGCATTATTTGCTTACCGTCTGTGCATACGTCATGATTAAATGGTGCAACTACGTCGCACAAACAAACAAATACACACGCCCATACTAACACACTGAGGTGGATCTCAAAATCCCTAACAGTGTAAAGATGTGATATCAAAACTACATTATACTCTTAAGGAAAAAAAACGTAATCTCACATAATCAAGGGTAAACTTATCATCTTCTACTGGGAAAGCTAAAGTTAGCTTTAAAAGAAGAATGGATTAGCTTCTTTTCTCTAACTGAAGGATGAGTAAACTTTTGCGGCTTTTATTGAAGGTTGGGTATATTTCTATTTTCAAGTAAAGGATGAGTAAGAATTTTTTTTATTTCTTACTGAAGGATTGATAAACTTTTTCTAGGTTCGGTGATGGATAGATAATTTCAGTGGTGAACTTTATTTCCTTTTTTTCCATGACGGCAGAATTTTTTCTCTACTTGAAAAATGGGTTACATTTCTCCTACCTTTTATTCAAGGATGAAAATTTTTTTACGGGGGCGGCGGGGGGGGGGGGGGGGGGTGAGGTGGGGGCGTTTATTAAACGGGTAGACTATTATTAGCTTTTATTGACGGTTGGGCCAACTATTTCCTTATATGGAATGATGGGTAATGGATGACTTTAGATTTTAACGAATGATAGGTTAACTTCTTTTAGCCTCTGTTAAAAGGCAGGTCAGTCTTTTTAGCTTTTGATCAAAAGATGAAAAAATTTTACTTTAACTTTTACTGAAGAAATGGGTAAACATTGTTATTTTTGAAAACTTGAAAAATTTTCCTCAAGCCCAAATCTTACGATGGACAAACTTCTATTTTCTTTATTCAAGGATTGACACTTTCGTAATCTTTTAATATAAGACATGGGTCACCTGGATTCATTTGGTTTTCGTAACGACAGCAGCCTTGTAGTCTTTCATTCCTCGACTTAGCAATCTGGATCATCAACAAAGCAAGAGAAAAACAATCATTCTTACCTGTAAATTCACTCGGTCTTTCGGGATCGTTTCCCCCGTGAGCTCACTTTCCTTACTGGATCGTTTCCCCCGTGAGCTCACTCTGCCTTTCTGGATCGTTTCCCTTGTGACGCCTCTCGCCTTCCAGCTCCCAAAACAAAGCGACAAAAGATCCGAGGCCAAAGCCGCCGTCCGCGTCCCGCAACGGACGCCGTGCTGCAGGGTACAGCAGTGATTAAAGAGAGCAATTTAACTGTCTTTTGTAATGGCTAATGCGACCCATCCACATGATGGCAGGTCTCAAAAGAAGGCGCTCGCAGCTTGCGAGCTCTGCAAAGCCCACTGATTTTTTTTTTCCTTTTTTTTATTTATTTATCTCATATATCACCTGCTACGCCTTCAGGCGACTCTGGGCGCGGCATTCAGCACGAATTCGTGACGACGCAAATTTACGGAAAATTCATCTACTTGTGATATTGCGAATTAGATTATTTTTAAAGGGAGCTATGAAAAGATCCCTGATTTTTTTTTTTTTTATCTCATATATACCTGCTACGCATTCGGGCGATTCTGGGCGCGGCATTCACCACGAATTCGTGACAATGAAAATTTACTAAAAAAAAAAGAAAATGTATCCATTTCTTATTTCGTAATTTTTTTTTTCTTTTAGTTTTTCTCTTTGTCTGACGTTTTGCTTCTAAATCTCAGAAGAGATCATTGTGACAGATGGAGAAAGAGGCAATATAGAGAGATATGGGTGAAAGACAACACAGTGGCATATCCGATGTCGAATACCATCTGATATCGAGTGGGGCTAATGAAAATAAAAAGAAAATTTGCGTTTACTAATTTACCGATAACGAAATACCACAGAAAAATCATCGAAAATAAAAATAAACAAGATCTTCTTCTTCTTCTTCGAAAAATAAACAAGATGTAAGTAGTACTTTCTTCGCGGTCATTCACAAAGCCTGTAACAACCCGAATGAAACAAGGCGTGATCCAACCTTCTGCTTACTCGGATTACTTGCTAAACTATCGTTAAATAGAGCGCTGTTTCACAAACGAAAATTAAAATAAATACGCTATATTTTATTGGAAATGATTGTTCTGGACTGTTTAATATGTACATTATTTAGCTTTTACATTTTCATTCTAATAAATAAATATATCATATCTATCCTATCCTAGAATTCTTATATCTTTAACCCAACGCGAAACACCTTTTTCAGACTTTTTTAGGCTTTTCCAAGGGCTTTCCTAATCCCCCCACACAAAACAAGAACAACAAGAACAACAATAACAACAACAAAATATTTTACAGGCTTACTATTCGAGTAAGCAAAAATCATCGTTACTTCTGCATGACTGAGCATCCCATGGGCAAATTAAAAAAAATATATTCATCCAATGTTATTTATTCCCCTTGGTCAGATTTTGAAATGTGGCATCTGCTGTGTCAGGTCAACACCCCTCCATTCTGGGTACCAGTGTCCCCGCTATCTAACTCAGGGGTCACCAGCTTTCGAAGCTGGAATCACAAAAATGTAGTATATAGTGTCAGAGCCTTAGAAACTATTCATATCTCATTAAGAAATCAAGAAAATTGAAGCCTATAATAAGCTTTTAAAATTGAATAAAAGCTCATCAGTGCCTCAGTGGCGTGATCGGTATGGTCTTGGCCTGCCACTTCGGTGGCCTCGAGTTCGATTCTCAGGCATTCCATTGAGGCGTTAGAGATGACTTCTGGTGATAGAAGTTCACTCTCGACGTGGTTCGGAAGTCACGTAAAGCCGTTGGTCCCGTTGCTGAATAACCGTTACTGGTTTCATGCAACGCAAAACCACCACACAAACAAAATAAAATCTAATCAAATATTGTCTCAAGTGGTACATAATCCCTCTGCTTTCAATGGATAAAAAGGTATTTATTCTATTTCTGAAAATTGATGTGATGTATCTACCAAAATTGGTTAATAAACTCTCTTTTATTATCTGCTATGTGAGCCATACTACACAAGAAGCTACTTCTTCAAACGACATAATTCGAAAGTTTTAACTTTCTAGCTACAACTTCGTCGCTTTGGTGACGTTTCTGCCCCAAAAATAATAAGTTTCATCACAGAGTAATTCTTACAAGTCCCGATTTAAAACTCACATACTCATTTTAACTTTTTTAAAACTGTCAAACGAATAAAGAAGCAGTTTTAATGTTTTCGAATGATACTTGTAACGTTCATTTATGTCAAGTTTTAAAATTTCAACTACGCCGAACCCAGCTTGCCCTCTCTATCCTACACCAAGATGGCGGCGAGGGATTCATCTCCCGTAATGCTTGTTAAATGGCTGTGTCAAACCTATAATTGTTCTTAAAAGATTGTTGGTTGTAGCACATAAGCGGCCTTCTCCTACAGGTTCTTGACACCTGGCACCACGTAATATATGCAGGGTTTAGGTGAAAATGGTTCAAGTTTGTCGGTGTTGTTTATTCTTATCTCCAAGAGGGGCGTTCCAATAATGACACATCAAGGAAAGGCGCCAAGGCGGAAACTCAGCGGCGACAGCAGAGTCTTTTAAAATCGTTCACTTTTCATTTTTGTTGACCTAGTAGTCGATTTCTACATCCCATTCGTCATCGGAAACGAAGCGCCATCCATCATACCGATTGACTCCCTTCGTTTCGTGACCCTGAATTTTCTTCAGTATTTTCTCTCTCTCTTCTTCCGGGGAAAATGGGAGTAAAGATCTTTCCCACCCACAATCCGTTTTAATGACCATCTCGTGGAACAAATATCCAGTCCTCCAGTGCTCTCTACGCCGAGCGGACTTCTTCTGCTTCATTAACACGTGCGACACACTTCCGACGTTCCGCTGGTGAGTTACCATGAGAACGCAAGAACTAGGGCTGGTTCTCGCTGCTTTGGTCGTGCTGGCGTGCCTCAGGATGTGCGCTGCTACCTCTGCTTGCCTGCAATAAAACTGTGCTATTTTTTCGCCAAGTGGTAACCCGTTCACGAGCATGCAGGGGCTGTAATTTCTTGCAATGTTGTAGTATCCACTGGCCTCATACTCGGCCAACGATATCGTCGCTGGTATGGTTCTGCGTCGCTCGAAAAGGCCTGGTTCGATGTGGATGGGGTGAGTGTTCAAGATGCCCGCTCCACAAGCAATAGCCCGTGCCGTTTGGACGCAACGAATAGCTGGCGAGCAGTAAATGGCACACGGGATGAATCCTTGCTTGAGCATGTTCCGCCCGATAATGGCCGCTTTTGCAATTCCACGAATGGTCAGGGGGGAGTCGCGAAGATAATCGTCCATTCGAATCCGCTGGGGCAGGGCACCCGGGTCGCAACCTTCATAATACTTGAGGACCTTTTTCAGACTCCATTTATAGCGACAACACTTGAAATCGAGTCGATCAGCATGGCGAATCACGACGAACTTCCTCACGATTATTTTTGGCGGGGCAGCAACGGACTTCTTCTTGATGATTTTAGCCTCTAAAACTGCTTCTCCGGGTTCCATCGTCTCCGCTGTTTCCCCTTGTTTACTGCTTTCCCCTTCTGCTCCCTGCAGCTTCTCACAACAGTCACCTCTTTGTCGAGGAAGGTGCGAAAGGGAGTCGGGCAACGCTCGTATCTCAGAACGAAGGACTTCGTTCTTCGTCTTCTCAGCCTCAAGAACACGTTCCAGATTTGCGGTGTCTCTGTCCTTATCTGATAACACTTCTTTCAATTTCGCGTTTTCGCCGGCCAGGTCATCGTTCTTATCTCTCGGGGCTTCGTTCTCCGCTTGTTGACGCTCTTGTTTGTTCTTCTCTTCTTCTTCCTCTTCTTCTTCTTCTTCTTCTTCTTCGCGAGCTACGCTCAGTGGGACCATCTCTAGTTCTCTACTATTTTCAATGTGGGCCGTCAAGTTCCTGCTCTCGAGTTTCATAGTCTCTAATTCTGCCCTGACCGTTGCTTTGTCGTGCCGATCGGCCGACACCTGGCGTTCCTTTTGGCCCGGGGAGTCAGTCAGTTCCTCGACCTCCCTCTTCTCGTTCAGGTATTTCAAATATAATAATAATGGGAGTCCACCTTGAACGAATCCTCACAAAGTTTACAAGCCCATACAGTCCAGTACCTTGGACCCCACCGAAAATAAACACTGGTCCAATGATGAAGACCAGCAGCAAAAGACAGGTAAACACTGGTCCCATAATGAAGATCACCAGCAAAAGACAGGGTAAGTTATTCATCGTTGTTACTGCTACTCTCACACACAGGAGTATTAGGAAGATTTTTTTTTTCGGGCTTCTATTTAAGCGTAGACAATACAATATTTGATCAATTTCTCAAACTGGATTTATCTTCTAGGTTTTAATACTTTTTTTATCTATTAATCTAATAGATTTTTTCTTTTTTTATAATTGGGATCTCTTTTTTTTCCGCTTTTCACTTTACGTCCTCTTAATCTTTTTAATGAACACCATAATATTCTTTGGAAGTCTTAATTTCTAATCTACGGACCCTGTGTTCTTGTTCCTTATCAATAGGTTTCATGTACTGAATAATTCTTATATTTATATATATATTTTATATATTTATAGTTATCTAATATAATATATAATATTTAACTATATATTAATACTTATATATTATAGATATATATATATATATATACGTACACAACAATATAATATACATACATACATATTTAAATATATATTATTAATATATATATATATATATATATTATATATAAATATAATATGTATATATATATATATAATATACATACCATATATCTATATAGATATATATAATATATTATAATAAAACTTAATATATATATATATCTCTATATTTCCTATATATATCTACATTCTATCTATATATATATAATATATCTACGTACCATTACATTATATAATATACATACATACATATATCTAAATATCTATATATATATCTCTATATAATATCTAATATATTATATATATATATGTACCATACATAGATTATTACAACTTATCATAGATATATTATATATATATATATATATATTCAGATTATAATATAACATAGTATACCTTATATTATTATATATATATATATATATATATATTCATATATTATAGCATATATATAAATATATATATATATATATATATCTATATATAGTATATATATTCATATATAATATACATCTATATATATATCTATATATATATACATAATATATTATATATATATATATATATATAGTATATATTATATATATATATATTATTAATATATTCAGATATAACATTACATATATATAAATATATATATATATATATATATATATATATATCTATATATATATATATATATATATATATAATATATATATGTATATTCATATATAATATAACATATATATATATATATATTCATATATAATATACATATATATATATATATATATATATATATATATATATATATATATATATATATATATATATATATATATATATATATATATATATATATATATAAAAGCCGTTTTCACATTGCAGAGGTGGCTTTGTTCCTTATGGAATATGTTTCATCTACTGAAATATTATATATATATATATCATATATATAATATATATATATATATATTATATATATATATATATATATATATATATATATATATATATAATATATATATATGGTTGTCTTTTCATACGTAACAAATTTTTTGCTTCATAATTTTTTGGTTTTTGGGGTGCACAGAAGTTTTATTCACTCACAATCTTGTCTCGCAAAGTTAATTCTGATAGACAATGCATGACGACTTGTATTAAAATATAACCATTACCATTTCATAATGTAGGTCCGAGTTCATAGGTTCATAGGTGGCCTCTTATTCCCTTCAAAACCATGCCACGCACCGAGCAAGGGACCGTGCTGGTATAAGGCTAGCTAGCTTAATGTAAACAAACCAGTAACATTTTATGCCCAAATAACAGCACATAAAAAGGGATTACTGTATTTTCTTGTACTGATTATCTATAACATATACTAGTTTGTAAGAAAAAACTGAAATTACTGTGAAAGAAACTGGGAAAGGGGAAACGCGAGAGAGAGAGAGAGAGAGAGAGAGAGAGAGAGAGAGAGAGAGAGAGAGAGAGAGAGAGATGCTGCTCAATACGACAATGCATCACGCAGATAAGACTGACCCACGGAAGTAAATTTCTTCAAGTTTCTTCCGTGTCAAGGTCTGGGTCTGAGAGACACCACCGCCCCTCTCCCCTCTCCCCCTACCCCTTCCCATGGCGCTAACGCATGATATAAAGTGGGAAAAGGTGAATGAATGGCTCAAGTTGTAAGTCTGTCTGTCAAAGACCGATTTATGAAGGGATAATCAACGTGGGGGGGAAAAGTTCATGATTTAGTCTTCAAGTTCGCGAGGAGGTTCACTCGAGAACTCTGGGAAATGGCTAGTGGGAGACGGATGGAATCGGTATTTATAATTTGGCATATAACTAAGGAAGGAGCGAGGGGAAAAATATATAATTATAATTTTGGCATATGACTAAGAGAGAAGGGAGGAAAAAAAAAAAATTTTATTTAATTTTTTATTTGGTGGCATATGGAACTAAGGAGGAGGAAGCGAGGGTGAAAAAAATATTTATAAAATTCGGGCATTATGAGTAAAGGAAGGAAGGCCGCAGAAAAATATTTATTATATTGGCATATGACTTAGAGATGAGCGAGGAAAAATATTTATAATTTTGGCATATAACTAAGGAAGGAGCGAGGGGAAAAATATATATATAATTTTGGCATATGACTAAGAGAGGAGCGAGGGAAGAATATATTTATAATTTTGGCATATGACTAAAGAAGGAGCACAGAAAAATATTTATTATATTGGCATATGAATTAGAGAGGAGCAAGGAAAAATATTTATAGTTTTGGCATATGACTAAGGAAGGAGCGAGTGGAAAAAATATTTATGATTTCGGCATATGATAAGAGAGAAGCGAGGAAAAAGATATTTATAATTTTGACATATGACTAAGAGAGATTTTAGGAGTGTTTTTGTTTTCCGTCTCAAATATGACCGCTGCATTCTTCTGTTATTAGAAGAAATAATGTCCTAATTGTTAATATAAATAGGTACTTTTATAAACCCCTGGCAGACATTTACACATCGATATCGTTCTAAAAGGTAGGATCACCTATTTACCAAAGGGCAACCTTCTTTTGCACATTGAAGAACCGAATTCCATCTGATTCCTATTCTCGCATTAAAATATTGATACCCTGTAATTACTGATTCTGTGTATAATACATCGCTGTCTCTTTCAAACACTGGAACCCGATTTCCTGGGTATTTTGGTGGGGGAGGGGGGGGGGGGGGTGGGGGGGGGGGGGGGGGGGGCAGCTACTCTAAGGGCACTTCCAAAGTTAAGTATGTTAACTTAAACGAGCTGACTAACAGCTCTCCTAGGGTGCCCGAAGGCTTGATATTTTCACGTTTGCTAAGGAACCAATTGGTCACCTAGCAACGGGACCTACAGCTTATTGTGGGATCCGAACAACACTATATCGAGAAATTAATTTCTATCACCAGAAATAAATCCCTCTGATTCTGCGTTGGCCGAGCCGGGATTCGAACTTCGGACCACCGGATTGGGAGCCAAGCGCGAAAACCACTCTTCCAGCGAGGAACTAGGGCACTTGCTAATCTTCTCGAATCACAGACGACTCAAGGAAGTGTATGGCACAGTACTGCATGAAATTACCGATGGAATTTATTTTTGAAAAAGAAATGGCGGGGCGGGGGGGGGGGGAGGCGAATTATATTATTTATGTTATAATTCAATTCATTTCACATCGAAGGAAAATCTGATGAACATGACAAAAATAGGCGACTGTATGAAATACTACAGCAAATTTGCAAATAATAACTTAAACCCCAAAGGAGGTACGTGAAAGATAATAAAGCCCAAGTGGATTAGCAAACGATAATATAAGTGATAATTACAGGTTAAAAGATTTATTACGAATTCACTCCTTCTCACAGACCGCAAATAGAGTGGCGCGAAATAAAGCTCTTTATTTGAAAAGGTTCGGACTACTGAGTATATAAATATCACGTTACAAAATACAAAATTTCGAGGATCAACCTTAACAGATTTTGAGTAAAAACAAATCTTTGCTTAAAGATAAAGCTGACGTAATCAATCATTACGTTTTATTTAAGTCAGTATGATGTGCATGAGTAATTGTATTCAGTTATTGCTATCTAACTCGTCCCCACTTATATATCGGTCTTAGAATAGTTTCCGAGATTGGTTGAAGTAAAATAACGTGGACAAGAAAAAGAAATTAAGAAATAAACGTTGAACCATAAAATCAAAATTATTATTATTAATAATAATTAAGGGTAAACACTTTAGAAAAAAACAAATAGATAGAGGAAAAGAATAAAATGAATAGCCAAATAATATAAATAAGACATTCAAATAGCAGTTAAAGAGTAACTCAACGAAAATACATTGACACACCAAGTTTGAACTTTCGACTTGCCAACGATTCAACAGGATTAGAGAGAGATCACAGCACAATTCGGTTAAACCAGGAATCAATCTTCTCCAAAGTTGTGTGATACTGAATTTGAGAGATAAAAGGCACGCCTGGAATTAAATACACATGCAGTACTTACTGCATGGTGGATGTGAGAGTCTGGGTTAATTTGAATACAACTTTTACAACAAGCGTAATGACCTAATTGAAGGACGGTGCCAGACACTAATACCAAGATCGTGGGAGAAAAAGATTTAAATATAACTCAAGGGTCAAAATGGGGTTCTCTTCAAACGAGGCCAAACGGAACGAACAGCAGTCACGACCAATTATGCAAATTTAATGACCAGAATCTAAGGATTTCTGTAGGACACTGGAAACATTTGCAAAAGACAAAATTGCAAACTAGGAAACAGATGGTGCCTGTCGCCATAAACGTCTAGGCCTTTTAACTGACTTACAGTGACATACGAATACATGACAACCACCAACGCGCGTCATGACATACTTATGTTTGTTTGTTTGTTTGTTTGTTTGTTTGGTGTTTTGACGTTGCATGGAACCAGTAACGGTCATTCAGCAACGGGACCAGCAACGGCTTGACCCGACTTCCGAACCACGTCGAGAGTGAACCTCTATCACCAGAAATACTACGCATCTCTGACCCATCAGTGGAATGCCCGAGTAATCGAATCCGCAGCCACCGAGGTGGCAAACCAAGACCATACTGACCACGCCACTGAGACGCTGACATGCTTATGAAAATATAGCACACGTCTTTCGGAGTGATAGTAGTCTGCTCATCCAACGTGCCAATGCTACCCTGCACAGCTACCCTGAAACAAAACGCGAGTGCGCAAAATACGGGCGGTAATGCCCCTATCAACTTATTAGCCGTAAAACCAAGTGTAATGAATGTTATCACTCTGGATTTACAAGAATTGCCGGGATTTATTCGAGCGGATCAAAGTCTTAATGCCTATGAGGATTACAGTCATTACAGAGCATTATAACATTAAACCCCTCTGTAATTTAGACTCTCTGTGTGGCATTAAAAAAACTAGAAACGTTATCAAAAATATAGGGTGGGGAGTTATCCTGTGGTATATACATAGGTTATACGAGTGTATATGTATGTTTTTACCAAACTCCTTTCCGCTTACTCGGGGAGTAAGCCCACAAACTGCTTTGTTGTTGCTGTTCTTCTTCTTCTTCTTCTTCTTCTTCTTTCTGTTGTTGTTCTTGTTGGGGGTAGGTAAGCCCTATGGAAAAGCCAAACAAAGTCTGAATGAAGTGTTTCTCTTTAAGTCAAAGATAGAGGAACTTTAGGATTGGATGTTTATGATTTATATATTGGAATTAAAATTTTAAAAATAAATAATGGTTTAAAGCTAAGGACTGCATTTCGGTGGACTAACTTCCACCCTTATCAAGTAGTGAATGCTTGATAAGGGTGGAAGTTAGTCCACCGAAATTAGTCCTTAGCTTTAAGCCAGAGTGTTTTAAATTGGCCTTTTATACTTGAGACGTATCCTGTTTTAACAGAAGAATTTATTCACAAATATATATATATATATATATATATATATATATATATATAGATATATATATATATATATATATATATATATATTATATATATATATATATATATATATATAGAGAGAGAAGGAGGCAGTATTCATGCATCTCTATTTTTTTCATACACTTTTATTCTTTATTTTTTCCATTCCCCGACAAAGGTGTTTACTGTTCTGTCATTGACCTACACCCAACACGGAAGCCACCCGTGTTTACCATAAATCATCAAGTTATCTTGCAAATCGCGGCACACAACTGCGCTAAAGTTTTTTTTTTTTTTTTGTAGGGGGGGGGGCGCATGAGCTTTTTCGTTTTGCCAGAGCTGGTGGCACTGTGCCAACAAGTTTGACAATTTGTTAACCAGTTTCGAGGATACGCATCGCTGCACGTGGCATAAAAAGAGAGAGAGAGAGAAATAAAAAAAGAGAAATAAAAGAGCACACCAGCAGCCTCCAGGATTGATCGGTTTTATTTTAACACTCTGCCAAAAAATAAATAAATAAATAAAAAAAATAAAAACGACATAAAGGGAAGCGTGTCCCATCTAGTAACCAGCCATCGGATGTTACACGTCGTAAGTAGGAGAATTAAGGGACAAATATAGAATAATAATAATAATAATAATAATAATAATAATAATAATAATAATAATAATAATAATAATAATAATAATAATAATAATAATAAAGTACTGTACATTTTCAGGGCCGTGGCTAATTGATTTTCGTCGATAATATTTCACCAAGCATCGGATATGGATCGTCTTTTGGAAATAGCTATTTGAAGCCACAGCCCAATTGGTAAAAATATGTAGTGATGTCTACGAAATTTAAAGAGATACTAAAGGCCCTCCTACTCACTGATACTGAAGAATGACGTACTTTATGAATGAAGACTCAGATGGTAGTAGTAGTAGCAGTACAGTAGTGTATGGAATTTTTATATTGCTTCATACACGTCAACTCTTCAAGTAGAGTACAATACGGCAATGGGAATCAAATGAGAATATTAATTGTGCAATACAGTTCCATGGCGCAATTCACGTTTTCTTTAACTTGGAATGTGCACCAAGCCTTAACACTCTGTGAAAACTATTGTTACCCTGGAGTTTCAAGGATACGTCAAGTATCGTTCAGATACCCATGAAATTCGCCACGCAGTCGTACCCGGGGGGGGGGGGGGTGGGGAAAGAAGAGCAGTATTTATTCAATGACTAAAAGTGCATTCTATAACGTACTTTGATTTTTCCTATGCGCACGGCCAGCCATGTAAAGTATCGATATTGATATTATTAATCATAATGATAATAATAACATTAATTAGTAAGGAAAAACTCCCTATCGCGAAGATGAACTGAAGATGAACCCAGGGAAGGGTTCGAAAGGTTTTTGTAAAGTTTTAAGAATTATACACGGACTCTTAACACTTTTGATTATTGTGGACCCTTTAGAACAATAACATTAATATCCATCACAGTTATTCTTGTTATTAATACGTAGGCGGTGTTTACTATTATCGCAAGGTTACCTGGTATGTCAGGTCAAAATATCTTTCCAAACACCTGTAAATGATCTTGTTTTCATTTCAATATGATTGTATTTTACCAGTTCCAAATGTTTTGTATAACTGATAGGCAAAGGGTAAATAGAAATTGCGTTATAATTGCTATGTTTTCTTATAGTTAACGTAAAATTGTACGATGAAAACAGTAATATTGCCATATGTATATTTACCAAATTCCTTAGCTATAATATTGTCATATGCACATGTGCCAAATTCTTATTCATTACCCATGGTATTACCTATGGAAACCTAAATATTATCATCATTCTTAACAATGATTTGCCTGGCATTTCCTTCAATACTTATTGTACAAGAGGGTCAAATCTATGTGTTTCTGCGATCATGATCACACTACTAGGAACCCTGCTATTACGTCTGATGTCATAGTTTACGTCACAACTAGCCTCTCTCGGGGTGCTTACTAAAATTAGCTAAGTTTCACTTTAAAATTCTTCGATTTACTCTGATAAGTGCCTTAATGATCAATATTAGACATCGCTGCATATTTTTGTCAACTAGGCCGTGGCTTCAAATAGCGATATATTCATTAGATATTATATAAACTGCAAACGTTATGTACATCTAAACCAGATAAAAAAAAAGTCTAGTATCCAAAAAGAGTTCAGCAACAAACACACAAAGAACGCTGAGGAAAGAATGCACTATTTCCCGTTGCAGAAAACAAGGAGTCCAGCGTTATATCAACAACATAATTGAATTACACCTGCCTGAGAAATGAACGCACTGTCCTTTTCCGTTGCAATTTCTTCGGTCGGAGACTGAACACCTTCTGGTTACCTTCTCCTTTTCTGAGGATGTTGATGGGAACAATTTCTCCAATTAAAATGTTCAGTTTTGGCGAGGAGGAAAAATGGTATTTGTATTCTTCCAAAATACCTGAGGCAACAGGGAATAGAGAGAGAGATACGTTGTGTGCCATTTCTTTCGTGAGAACTTGTATATGTCTGGCAGTATAATTGTATAATTAATTGCATGATACTGAGTCTTGGGTTTTTCCCATCAGGTTTATAGTTTTATGTCATACTTCGACTTTCAACACCCACAGTTGCTTAAAACTGAATAAGAGTTATATGCATAATTTAGTTTGTGTTTGGGGGTTAGGATGGGGGAGGGGATGATAACGCTTGGAACTGGAATGTAAAATTTAGGCCAAAGGCCAAGCACTGAGACCTATGAGGTCATTAAGCCCTGAGAAGAAAATTGAAAGGAAGGTAGGTTTGAAAGGTGTAACAGGAGGAAGGCCTCGCAGTTGCACAGCGCAATTATTATTGTTATTTGGAAAAAAAGAGATTACGAACGGAGATACAGTAAAACAATTGAAAGGGATTGCAGCTAGGGGTCGAAGGGACGCTGCAAAGAACCTTAAACAATGCCTACAGTCCACCGTGCGAGGTACACTGGTGACACTACCCCCGCACAGAGTTGAATCTTGGAGCGTTGTAATGAATCTTCCTTTTTGGAGAGAGCGTACACATTTAACATAAGTTACAGACATCGTAAAAACTTCTGTGCAACGAGAAATCCCTAAATACAAACTTAGGAGCCTTAATGGCCAAAGTATATATGATAAAACCAACGGCTTTCCTTTTGGAAAACGAAAGGGAAGGCAAGAGAAAGTCGAAGAAAGAGAAAGGTGTAACTGATACGCTGTCCATGCGTTGTTGTTTTTTTAGCCACAAGCACATACACACACACACACAAATGGCCGCTTTCGGCTGGGTGTCTGCCAGGTGTTTTTAATTGCTCCTCGGACGAAGTGGCGATGTGGATCGCCCGAAGGGCGGTTTTCCATTTGGTGGTTATTCCCCAACATCCCCCCACCCCCCACCACAAAAAAAAATAAAAAAAACTCTCTAATGAAACTTACTAAGCCATCCGAAGACGTAGCAGGAGCAATTGATCGCATGCCAGCGGCGCTTCTCAGACGTCCAAACTGCCCGAAATACTAACAGTGATGGCGCGGTTACGATCGTGCAACATTTTCCCACCTTCTTTTTCCCTCCGGTATCGAAACGATCGTTTCATTTCTCCGAGTCATGTTTCGTGAATCATTTCGTTCCTGGCTTCGCCTGGTTCCTTTTTCCTGCTGTGTGTGTGTGTTACGCTGGCCTAGACACTGCATTTTGTTTTCGTTGTAAGCCGAAGAAGGTTATTTCGTTGTTATTTCTTCCTTTCTTCCTTCTCTTTCCTGCGCAGGAATAATTGTCAGTTTTTTTGTTTTTTGTTTTGGTTTTATTGTCGCTTTTCTATTCCCGTTGTTTCTTTCTGTCAATTCATTTTTTTTTGTTAGATGCAACCCTCAGAAGTATGAATTTATCTCATTCGATAACTCGCGAAGGTTCAAGTTAAAACCATCAAAGTATTAATAAACTAGGTCTCTCTCTCTCTCTCTCTCTCTCTCTCTCTCTCTCTCTCTCTCTCTCTCTCTCTCTCTCTGCTACGTAAACGTTTTCGTTAATTCATTTCAAAAAGTCATCTAACATCAAACTGCATAAACACCACAATCAGTACAATGCGAAATGATTCTTTACATCGGAGGCGAGAGACATAGTTTAACCCAGTCTAGTATTTCTAGAAGACCATGATTTTGTTGCTGAAATAATTAATGTTGAGAAAATTATAAAGCAATAATCAAAACATCATTTAAATGTGATTTTATGCTATTTCAAAAAATAAATCTTATAAGGGACGAAATCTAAAGAAGTAAGGTTTTATCTACCGAAAGAAATTTTATTTTATCTTCAATACGTTTGGAGATATGAGCATTGGAATAGAGTTGGGGTGGGGCCCAGAAAAGAACCCCTTTCCTGTAGCAACTTCCCTTTGCTCTTAATAAACCGGGTAAGCTAGATCAGTATCTTCTGTGGACCTAAATAAGGCTTTAAGATCTTTTCATATTGTGTATTCAATCACATCATCTTCCTGTGCAATTGAAATGATGAATTCATTATCAAAATGCTTATTTTGAAAATGAAATGTAAATTAACATTTCGTATTCTAATCCTATAAAAGAGTTCATGTAATTCACAATTTCGTAGAATTTCAAAATAAATTACAGACGCTAAAACAAGAGAGTAATACCTCTGCATCCCCCCCCCCCCACCCCCACCCCCCCAACAAAAAAGAGCATTGAATAAAACATTTTATAAACGGAAGGAAAATATAATTTGATATATATGGGAACTCGTGTTCTACTTGGTTAATGACATTCGTTTTATTAGTGAGAAGGATCGGAATCGTGCAAGGGGGGGCGGGGGCGGGGACGGGAGTGTCTTTAGGATTTTAGCGCGGGTCAGCCCTAGGAGAGCTGTTAATCAGCTCAGTGGTCTGGTTAAACTAAGATATACTTATCAGCGGTCTGGTAAGACTAAGATATACTTAATTAGTCCTTTTGTGTTATGTAATTTACATCTTTTAAGAGATCTCCAGATCTCCCATTTTCAAAATGTTTTTCCTGTGTTAGAAATACATTACCTTGCGTTATCGCTTCTTGCTTTGCAAACTAAGTGGATGGTGAATGGTGATTTTATCCAATTTAATTGCTGTAAGCAAAATTGCTTTGGCAACGCAGTTACGGGTCCTTCTGTTTGTTGTTTGTTTGGATGGTTTCTGTTGCATGGACCCAGTGGTTATTCAGCAACGGGACCAACGGCTTTACGTGACTTCCGAACCACGCCGAGAGTGAACTTCAGTCACCAGAAATACACATCTCTAACACCTCTATGGGAATGCCCGAGAATCGAACTCGTGGCCACCGAGCTAGCAGGCCAAGACCATAACGATCACGCCACTTAGGCGCTACAATACGTTAATATCAAGGCTGTCCTGTGTACCTCAAAGATGTTATATATCCAGTCTTTTCCAAATCGTTTGGTTTTATTTATAAGATCGGTATGGAATACTGGCATCGTGTGATTTCTCTCTGCGGACCCCAAACCAGCGTCCAGTTCAGAGTTGCTTGACTACAAGGTGTTTTCTTCTGCCCTTTACTGGAGCTCTCTCCTAACCCCACCACTTCCCCCTAAGCCTTTCCTACAACTTTGGCACAAGTCAAGACAGGGACACTTCCTTCCTTAACGTGACTCAAGGTAAAGCATCCTACCTGACCCGCCCTCTGTTACACTAACTGCTCATCTGAAGTTTCTGTAGACAATGCCATGTCCTTGAAAGAATCGAATAATTGTCATTTTCAAGGATGACTTATCCTATTGAAGTAAGGACAAGGGTTATACATACCCGCTGGTGATACATATTCCTGGTAAAAGGTATGTTGCTACTTTGCACAAGAACGGGCTTTAGAAATACACTCGGGAACTATACTTACTGAGTAACCATTCTAGCATATTTCCGAAATTCTGTCAAAATGACGTCCAACATATATAAAGAGGTTTTATAGATCGTAGACCAACAAGGAAGACGCAACGCACATTAAATTGAAGAGCGATTGTTAACTAGTATGTATCTAAGATATCTGCAAATCGGAGACCATTCCACGACAAATAATATAAATATGAGGGAACCTGATTCTTCTTTCTCACATAACAGTACTCCATCACTTGTGACAACCAACGAAAATGAAATACTAGAATCCAGCCACTAATTTCCCTCACCTGATCAAACAGGTGTCTTCATTAAGTTTACCTGCTACTCACGCTGGTATATAGTAATGCAGCCACGGGGGAAGGGGGGAGGGGTCTCTGTAACCGCCCTGAGGGACCAATTAAGGGTGGAACAAACAGGGGATGGGACGAGGAGGCGCTTTGGCAAGGACTATTCATCAAGTTATGTATGAGGGAAAAGTGGATGGAAGCCTCAGTCAGTCCCACCAGGGCAATAATCAAGACTGGAGTTCTCCCCTGAGGTCGAGTTTTGTTGTTTCGTCAGAGGGATTGATTCTGTATTTGGACAGAGAGAGAGAGAGAGAGAGAGAGAGAGAGAGAGAGAGAGAGAGAGAGAGAGAGAGAGAGAGAGAGAGAGATTACCAGGGCCTCCAAGAGAGATTAGGCTATCAGGAAGAGATTAAGGCTGGCTGTGGGGGGACCTACAGATAACACTAGAAATTATTGGGGAGACTGGAATAAAAAGAATTCCGGCCGGGAATGAAAGCCTTCGAAGGGAAATCGGGATACTTACAGTGCAGGACAGGAGACGAACGTCACTGACTACCGAGAGACGAGGAAATTAATAAGAGAAAATGCTGCGAATTTAACAACACTAACGAATGAAAGTATTTGGCGAAGGAAAACGCACCGTATCCCCCACGAATAGATTTTAGCTGCAGTACATATATTTGTATTGGAAGTGGCTGAAGGATTCGTTTTGAATTAGAACCGTCTTCTCAACATCGTTATTCTTACAAATATAATTACTACTTTTACCAAATGTTTTACCATTCACATTAGCTGCTAACGATGCCTCAGTTGTTTGAGTCTGCCCCCATAACCATCCGATCACATGACATCTGTTACGGTAAATATGTGAAATCCGGGGATTTCGGGGATTTCAAGAAATCCCTAGGGATTGTGTGAAATGAGCTGCAATGTTTTACTGTGTTGGGAATAGCCCCCGGGGAGTTAAAACTAAGTACCCTGGGGGTTAAAACTAGTTCCCGGGAGTTAAAACGGTCCCAATGGGGAGTTAAACTAGTCCTGGGAGTTTTAAACTAGTCCCTCGGGTAAACTAGTCCCTGGGGAAAGTACACTAGTTCCCTGGGCCGGGGTTAAACTGTCCCTGGGAGTTAAACTAGTCCCTCGGGGGTTAAACACTAAGTCCCTGGGAGTTTAAAAATAAAGTCCCCGGGGGGTTTAAAAAAACTAGCCCTGGGAGGTTAAAACTAGTCCCGGGGGTTAAACTTAGTCCCCTGGGGGTGTTTTAAACTAGTCCCTGGGAGTTTTAAACTAGTCCCTGGGGGAAGTAAACTAGTCCCAGGGGGGGGTTTAAACTAGTCCCCGGGGGTGTTTTTAAAACTAGTCCCTGGGGGGGAGGTTTAAATAAACTAGTCCCGGGGGGTAAACTAGTCCCATGTGGGGGAAAACTAGCCCTGGGAGTACCTTAAACTAGTCCCTGGGGGAGTTAAAACTAGTCCCTGGGGGAAGTTAAACTAGTGGGGTGGGGGTTTTAAACTAGTCCCTGGGGGTTTTTTAAACTAGTCCCTTGGGGGTTTTAAACTAATTCCTGGGGGTTAAAACTAGGGGGCCCCTGGGAGTTAAACTAGTCCCTGGGGGTTAAACTAGTCCCTGGGAGTTAAACTAGTCCCTGGGGGTTAAACTAGTCCCTGGGAGTTAAACTAGTCCCTGAGTAAACTACCCTAAAGTTCCCATTGTAAACTAGTGGGTCCTGGGAGTTAAACCTAGTCCCTGGGGGAGTTAAACTAGTCCCTGGGAGTTGGGATTAAAGTCCCTGGGGTAAACTAGTCCCTTGTGGGTTAAACTAGTCCCCACTGGGGGTTTTTTTTTTTTTTTTTACTAGTCCCTTAAAGTACTAGTCCCTGGGGGAAAGTAAACTAGTCCCTGGGGGTTAAACTAGTCCTGGGGTGATGTTAAAATAGTCCCTGGGGGCGTACTAGTCCCTGGGAGTTAAATGTCCCTGGAAGTTAAACTAGTCCGTGGGGGTTAAACTAGTCCCTGGGGGTTAAACTAGTCCCTGGGAGTTAAACTAGTCCCTGGGGGTTAAACTAGTCCCTGGGAGTTAAACTAGTCCCTGGGGGTTAAACTAGTCCCTGGGGGTTAAACTAGTCCCTAGGGGTTAAACTAGTCCCTGGGAGTTAAACTAGTCCCTGGGGGTTTTAAACCCTAGTCCCGGGAGTAAAACTAGCCCTGGGGGTTAAACTAGTCCCTGGGGGTTAAACTAGTCCCTAGGGGTTAAACTAGTCCCTGGGAGTTAAACTAGTCCCTGGGGGGCGAAAATCAGATTGGAAATGGGAATTGAATGAAGTATCTCTGATAAATTTTAATTATTTTCCTCAAGACGTACAATTTCAGTGGGTAGCAAATATAAAGATATAATGACTTCAGGATCAACGGACAAATAATCATTAACTCAAACTATACATATATGTATGTATGTATGTAGTATATATATATATATATATATACATATATACATACTATATACATATATATATATATATATATAATATATATATATATATATATATATATAGAGGAGGCAGTATTCATGCATCTCTATTTTTTTCATACACTTTTATTTATTTCTTTTTTTTTTTCCATTCCCCGACAAAGGTGTTTACTGTTCTGTCATTGACCTACACCCAACACGGAAGCCACCCGTGTTTACCATAAATCAAGTATCTTGCAAATCGCGGCACACAACTGCGCTAAAGTGTTTGTTTTTTTTTTTTTTTTTTTGGGGGGGGGGGGCCGCATGAAGCTTTTTCGTTTTGCCAGAGCTGGTGGCACTGTGCCAACAAGTTTGACAATTTGTTAACCAGTTTCGAGGATAGCGCATCGCTGCACGTGGCATAAAAAGAGAGAGAGAAATAAAAAAAGAGTGAAATAAAAAGAGCACACCAGCAGCCTCCAGGATTGATCCGGTTTTTATTTTTAACCCTCTGCCCAAAAATAAATAAATAAATAAAAACGACATAAAGGGAAGCGTGTCCCATCTAGTAACCAGCCATCGGATGTTACACGTCGTAAGTAGGAGAATTAAGGACAAATATAGAATAATAATAATAATAATAATAATAATAATAATAATAATAATAATAATAATAATAATAATAATAATAATAATAATAATATAAATAAAAGTACTGACATTTTCAGGGCCGTGGCTAATTGATTTTTCGTCGATAATATTTCACCAAGCATCGGATATGGATCGTCTTTTGGAAATAGCTATTTGAAGCCACAGCTCAATTGGTAAAAATATGTAGTGATGTCTACGAAATTTAAAGAGATACTAAAGGCCCTCCTACTCACTGATACTGAAGAATGACGTTCTTTATGAATGAAGACTCAGATGTTGGTAGTAGTAGTAGCAGTACAGTAGTGTATGGAATTTTTATATTGCTTCATACACGTCAACTCTTCAAGTAGAGTACAATACGGCAATGGGAATCAAATGAGAATATTAATTGTGCAATACAGTTCCATGGCGCAATTCACGTTTTCTTTAACTTGGAATGTGCACCAAGCCTTAACACTCTGTGAAAACTATTGTTACCCTGGAGTTTCAAGGATACGTCAAGTATCGTTCAGATACCCATGAAATTCGCCACGCAGTCGTAGGGCCCGTGTGAAAGAAGAGCAGTATTTATTCAATGACTAAAAGTGCATTCTATAACGTACTTTGATTTTTCCTATGCGCACGGCCAGCCATGTAAAGTATCGATATTGATATTATTAATCATAATGATAATAATAACATTAATTAGTAAGGAAAAACTCCCTATCGCGAAGATGAACTGAAGATGAACCCAGGGAAGGGTTCGAAAGGTTTTTGTAAAGTTTTAAGAATTATACACGGACTCTTAAACACTTTGATTATTGTGGACCCTTTAGAACAATAACATTAATATCCATCACAGTTATTCTTGTTTTTAATACGTAGGCGGTGTTTACTATTATCGCAAGGTTACCTTTCCAAATACCTCTGAATGATCTTGTTTTCATTTCAATATGATTGTATTTTACCAGTTCCAAATGTTTTGTATAACTGATAGGCAAAGGGTAAATAGAAATTGCGTTATAATTGCTATGTTTTCTTATAGTAACGTAAAATTGTACGATGAAAACAGTAATATTGCCATATGTATATTTACCAAATTCCTTAGCTATAATAGTGTCATATGCACATGTGCCAAATTCTTATTCATTACCCATGGTATTACCTATGGAAACCTAAATATTATCATCATTCTTAACAATGATTTGCCTGGCATTTCCTTCAATACTTATTGTACAAGAGGGTCAAATCTATGTGTTTCTGCGATCATGATCACACTACTAGGAACCCTGCTATTACGTCTGATGTCATAGTTTACGTCACAACTAGCCTCTCTCGGGGTGCTTACTAAAATTAGCTAAGTTTCACTTTAAAATTCTTCGATTTACTCTGATAAGTGCCTTAATGATCAATATTAGACATCGCTGCATATTTTTGTCAACTAGGCCGTGGCTTCAAATAGCTATATATTCATTAGATATTATATAAACTGCAAACGTTATGTTCATCTAAACCAGATAAAAAAAAAAAAGTCTAGTATCCAAAAAGAGTTCAGCAACAAAACACACAAAGAAAACGCTGAGGAAAGAATGCACTATTTTCCCGTTGCAGAAAACAAGAGTCCAGCGTTATATCAACAACATAATTGAATTACATCTGCCTGAGAAATGAACGCACTGTCCTTTTCCGTTGCAATTTCTTCGGTAGGCCGGGAGACTAAACACCTTTGGTTTACCTTCTCCTTTTCTGAGGATGTTGATGGGAACAATTTCTCCAATTAAAATGTTCAGTTTTGGCGAGGAGGAAAAATGGTATTGTATTCTTCCAAAATACCTGAGGCAACAGGGAATAGAGAGAGAGATACGTTGTGTGCCATTTCTTTCTGAGAACTTGTATATGTCTGGCAGGTATAATTGTATAATTAATTGCATGATACTGAGTCTTGGGTTTTTCCCATCAGGTCTATAGTTTTATGTCATACTTCGACTTTCAACACCCACAGTTGCTTAAAACTGAATAAGAGTTATATGCATAATTTAGTTTGTGTTTGGGGGTTAGGATGGGGGAGGGGATGATAACGCTTGGAACTGGAATGTAAAATTTAGGCCAAAGGCCAAGCGCTGAGACCTATGAGGTCATTAAGCCCTGAGAAGAAAATTGAAAGGAAGGTAGGTTTGAAAGGTGTAACAGGAGGAAGGCCTTGCAGTTGCACAGCGCAATTATTATTGTTATTTGGAAAAAAAGAGATTACGAACGGAGATACAGTAAAACAATTGAAAGGGATTGCAGTTAGGGGTTGAAGGGGGACGCTGCAAAGAACCTTAAGCAATGCCTTACAGTCCACCGTGTGAGGTACACTGGTGACACTACCCCCGCACAGAGTTGAATCTTGGAGCGTTGTAATGAATCTTCCTTTTTGGAGAGAGCGTACACATTTAACATAAGTTACAGACATCGTAAAAACTTCTGTGCAACGAGAAATCCCTAAATACAAACTTAGGAGCCTTAATGGCCAAAGTATATATGATAAAACCAACGGCTTTCCTTTTGGAAAACGAACAGGAAGGCAAGAGAAAGTCGAAGAAAGGGAAAGGTGTAACTGATACGCTGTCCATGCGTTGTTGTTTTTTTAGCCACAAGCACACACACACACACACACACACAAATGGCCGCTTTCGGCTGGGTGTCTGCCAGGTGTTTTTAATTGCTCCTCGGACGAAGTGGCGATGTGGATCGCCCGAAGGGCGGTTTTCCATTTGGTGGTTATTCCCCAACATCCCCCCCACCCCCACCCCCCACCACAAAAAAAAAGAAAAAAAAAAAAAAAAAAACTAATGAAACTTACTAAGCCATCCGAAGACGTAGCAGGAGCAATTGATCGCATGCCAGCGGCGCTTCTCAGACGTCCGTCCAAACTGCCGAAATACTAACAGTGATGGCGCGGTTACGATCGTGCAACATTTTTCCCACCCTCTTTTTCCTCGGTATCGAAACGATCGTTTCATTTCTCCGAGTCATGTTTCGTGAATCATTTCGTTCCTGGCTTCGCCTGGTTCCTTTTTCCTGCTGTGTGTGTGTTACGCTGGCCTAGACACTGCATTTTGTTTTCGTTGCATCGAAGAAGTTATTTCGTTGTTATTTCTTCCTTTCTTCCTTCTCTTTCCTGCGCAGGAATAATTGTCAGTTTTTTTGTTTTTTTTAGTATTGTTTGCTTTTTCTATTCCGTTGTTTCTTTATGTCAATTCATTTTTTTTTTTTTTTGTTAGATGCAAACCCTCGGGAGTATGAATTTATCTCATTCGATAACTCGCGAAGCTTCAAGTTAAAACCATCAAAGGTTAATAACTAGGTCTCTCTCTCTCTCTCTCTCTCTCTCTCTCTCTCTCTCTCTCTCTCTCTCTCTCTCTCTCTGCTACGTAAACGTTTTCGTTAATTCATTTCAAAAAGTCATCTAACATCAAACTGCTAACACGTCAACTGATACAATGCGAAATGATTCTTTACATCGGAGGCGAGAAGACATAGTTTAACCAAGTCTAGTATTCTAGAAGACCATCGATTTTGGTGCTGAAATAATTAATGTTGAGAAAATTATAAAGCAATAATCAAAACATCATTTAAATGTGAGTTTATGCTATTTCAAAAATAAACCTTATTTGGGACGAAATTTAAAGAAATAAGGTTTTATCTACCGAAAGAAATTTTATTTTATCTTCAATACGTTTGGAGATATGAGCATTGGAATAGAGTTGGGGTGGGGCCCAGAAAAGAACCCTTTTCCAGTAGCAACTTCCCTTTGCTGTTAATGACCGGGTAAGCTAGATCAGTATCTTCTGTGGGACCTAAATAAGGCTTTAAAATCTTTTCATATAATATATAGTGCGTATTGTGTATTCAATCACATCATCTTCTTGTGCAACTGAAATGATGAATTCATAATCAAAATGGTTATTTTGAAAATGAAATGTTAATTATCATTTCGTATTCTGATCCTATAAAAGAGTTCATGTAATTCACAATTTCGTAGAATTTCAAAATAAATTACAGACGCTAAAACAAGAGAGTAATACCTCTGCATCCCCCCCCCCACCCCCCCCCCCACCCCCCCCCCCCCCCCCCCACAAAAAAGAGCATTGAATAAAACATTTTATAAACAAGGAAAATATAATTTGATATATATGGGAACTCGTGTCTACTGGTAATGACATTCGTTTTATTAGTGAGAAGGATCGGAATCGTGCGAGAGGGGGGGGGGGGGGTGCGGGGGCGGGGACGGGAGTGTCTTTTAGGATTTTAGCGCGGGCCAGCCCTAGGAGATTTGTTAATCAGTTCAGTGGTCTGGTTAAACTAAGATATACTTATCAGCGGTCTGGTAAGACTAAGATATACTTAATTAGTCCTTTTGTGTTATGTAATTTACATCTTTTAAGATATCTCCAGATCTCCCATTTTCAAAATGTTTTTCCTGTGTTAGAAATACATTACCTTGCGTTATCGCTTCTTGCTTTGCAAACTAAGTGGATGGTGAATGGTGATTTTATCCAATTTAATTGCTGTAAGCAAAATTGCTTTGGCAACGCAGTTACGGGTCCTTCTGTTTGTTGTTTGTTTGGATGGTTTTTACGTTGCATGGACCCAGTGGTTATTCAGCATGCATAAAGGTACAAGAGATAATTTCTGTTTATACTTAAATGTGTATGATTTAAATTTGAGTGTGTGTGTGTGTGTGTGTGTGTGTGTGTGTGTGTATGTCCAAAATGGTCTACGTTGGTTAACGGTTGCTGATTCGTGTTGGGCGGAGTCTCAGCAACCGTTAACCAACGTAGACCATTTTGGACATACACACACACACACCACACACACATCAAATTTAAATCATACACATTTATGTATAAACAGAAATTATCTCTTGTACCTTTATGCATGCTATAAAATATATATATATATTTGTACTCCCGTATTTAGATTTCTATATTCTTGTCATTCCATGTATGTAATTTTGTAATTTTATCTAAAACCAACATGTAACTATTAAATTTTAAACATACATTTAAGGAAACTCTAGCACATGGCATTGTATTTTGAATATTTATTTAACCACTGTTTAAACTTTCACTCTTATTGTCGCAGTACATATGTCCTTATATTCTTTGTAACTAAAACAACGCCCTTAAGCTGTTAATCCCTAGACTAACCAGTACCCATACCTCGAGGTCATACCTCCACACGATGAGATAAAATAGGCCGAAAGGTCAGATTGTAAGTCAGTAGTCGCTTGATAATGCCATAAGGCGAAACAGCTGTCGTGACAAAATTCAATAAATGGAAGAAGGAAGTCTGCGTATATTTCACAGAAATTGACGAACGAGAATCGGAAAAAACTTCGTCGGTATGAAGATACCTGCAAGAAACTTATTGATGCCATTAAAGCAATTGCTTTTAACGAAAATTGTATATATATATATATATATATATATATATATATATATATATATATATATATATATGATATATATATATATATACATATATATATATATATATATATATATATATATATATATATATATATATATATATATATATATATATATATATATATATATATATATATATATATATATATATATATATATATATATATATATACATATATACTATATATATATATATATATATATATTATATATATATATATATGACTGGTAAAAGTGTTCTGTAAACAACAGAATTCCATCTAATAAAAGGAGACCATAAAATATAAACACCAAAATGTAGAAGAAAAGTAAAAGTAATTATTTCAGAGACTGGCTGTCCTTCTTCTGTTCAGGTATTAGAATGAGAAAAGTTTACAGAAAAGGTGGTATTTATACCAAGAGATTCGTCCACAAGTAAGCCAATTTAGGTCACCCCCGCTGATAATCTTCCTTTAATCTTCTTAGCGTTGGTTGAATGAACACTGCGTCGACGATGTCGGATGTCCAATTCCCTTTTGAGATGTTCATTACCTGCTTCTCTTTTATTAAGGCCGATTCCATCATTTGACTCTTGTACCGGCAGTTGCGCTATAAATTACACGTGACATATTCAGTTTATTCTATGGTTATGTTCATTTATATGATTGAAAATAGCCGAGTTCTGTTGTCCATACCTAACTGACCGTTTGTGTTGTAATTAACTCTGGGGAAGTGATTTACCTTGTAAATCCAGAATGCTAAGATTGGTCACAGTCCTAGGCATGGGATTCTCATATTACCCCAGCGTCTTTGGGGCGCTGTCTTTTGTTGGACGTTAATCAGGGATTTGGCTAAGGTATTTGGGTAGGTAAATGCAAAGGGTTGGATTTCCCAAGGGTGTGAGTTACTCTCTTAATCGTCTCCAGGTGGGGAATTTTTATTTTATTGTTGGGTGTGTCTCTGTCTTGTCTTTAGGGGGTCGGTAGAAAATTACGTTTGCTTTTTGAATTGCTTTCTCAATTATATAGTCAGGATCTTCTTCTTCTCATTCTCCCCCTGAGGGGCCGCGGTTGGTGTGCCGGGTCAAAGTCTTACGCAACTGGGGAGGGAGAAATTCGGTGATTTCGGTGAGAATGGAACGGAGAGCAAATGATGGAGAAATGGATCTGAAGTTGATAAATCAACTATCTCTCCAGGTACGATGAACAATGCTCGCGTCTTTTATGATCGGAAGCCACGGGACAAGCTTAAAAAGTTACGACAGAGTGCCAAGAACTTTCGTATATTAAACACTTATTTGTGTCCCGGAATGGCGCGTTGCATGCACGAACGTACCTGTCCACTCCGTCGTTTCTTTCCTGTGGCTTCAGCTAATAGACTAAATCCCGTGGATATTTTTTATGATTTCTTAGCCTTTTATGGTATCGATTTACAGAGCTGTAGGATTTCTCGATCTCTCTCTTGAAAGGCGATGCAACACACTGCGAGTGGACAAATCCTGTGCTCGACCGAGGAGGACATATTTAAACTCATAATTTTTGTCATACGATGTTTGACGTAATTGCAGTGCAACGGGTAACGTAAAGAGATTTCCTTCATTGTCAGCGACTGAAATACTGGTTACCTATATGGAAGTGATAAGAACAGACATTCACTCACACACACGGACACACACATACATACATACATACACACACACACACACACACATATATATATATATATAGGTATATATATATATATATATATATATATATATATATATATATACGTATATATATATATATATATATATATATATATATATATACGTATATATATATTATATATATATATAATATATAGATATATATATATATATATATGTCATATCGCATTACCGTGATTCATATACATACACCGAGCTACAAATGTCCTTTAATATCTAATTCGCTCTACCTCGGAATTAACATATTTTCATATATGTTAACCGAAGGAGATTTTTTTTTAAGTCGATAAGAAATTTGTCGGCTCACGGGCGCGAACTATCGAACCAACAAATTCAGGACGCACAATGAATATATATATATATATATATATATATATATATATAATATATATATATATATATATATATATATATAGTATATATATATATATATAAGACATATATTTACACCAAGTTACATGCTTAGTTTTCGATAGAGAAAAATTAAAGTGTAATTGAATAGATTTTTCTTATGATATAATCCATGCTTTGTTACTCTGAGCAAATTGAATAACATCAAGTCATTGAATATTATCTTGCTTTTTAACAGATTCGTGAGATAAAAAAAAAAATTGGTTACAGAGAACCACTCTATCCCGAAAATATCGATGAAATATACATAAATACATAAGGATATGTACATATTTCCTTTCCCAATTTCCAGTGCTTAATAAGGGTAAATTTATAAATGAATTCCAACACTCTCCTTAACAAATACAAGCCTTCTAAGCACCGAATGAATAAATTCAGTAAATAAACGAATCATTTAATCCTTTCTCTCCCTTCAGTCACGACGAAATACAAAGATTGATACGCGAAACAGAACTGGCAGGTCACTCACCTGTCCCCTCTGCAAAGCAACGAAGACATAAAACAGCTGACGTAAGGAGGAAGGAAGCAGACTTCAAAAACAAAGTCGACATTCAATCTGATTCATACGGCGGAATGTAGCAGAGTCGAGCTGCAGCGATGCGCGCCGTTGCTCTAATCACGGACGTGCAACTTCTGGGATGCGAGCGAGTACAGCTGGCAGGGGAACCATCCACAGAACCTCTGTTAATTAATGGAAAGTTTGATTAAATTATTTGAGCCAATGAGGAAATCATCCAAGGGTTGTTGCAGGCAGCCTCCTCCCTTCCACCCTCCCTCTCGGGGCAGGGATGCGATGGAGATCTCGAGCAGCCTTCCCAGCATCTCATGCCTCGGGATGACAACGCCACTTTGGAGGTCGATCGGTTAACTGACAACGAAATTACCTGGCGTCATGACCCGTCACGAGGAGAAGAAGAAGGTCAAGTGAGGGCGAGTGGTGACCTGCTTGATCCCGTTTAACATTGAGCATCAGCGTTCTTTCTCTCTCTCTCTCTCTCTCTCTCTCTCTCTCTCTCTCTCTCTCTCTCTCTCTCTCCAGTCCTAATCGGACAGATAACAGCAAATAAAAAAGTATTTATAAAAAAAAAGTTCTGAATTCTTTCTTATACAATTGCTTATCTACAGGTGACAAATATTCAGGTATCCATATTATATTCATATTCTACTGACCTTTTGAGAGAGAGAGAGAGAGAGAGAGAGAGAGAGAGAGAGAGAGAGAGAGAGAGCTTCAGAGTCGCCATCGAAATCAAATTAAATAAACTATATGTAAAAAAAGAAAAACTGCTATTTTTTATAAAATCTATTGGATTTTTTTGCAAGAAAGTAAAATGCAATTTTCTTCACAGACCGTAAAATCACCAACCTCCCGATATAACGGAAGGTCAGCGGGCGCGCTTGCTAGAATATCTTTAAATCATCCCCAAATTATCAACCAATAATCAATCAATGAACTAATTATTCCGGGCGGAAATATACGAGGTAATTATCCACATCCGATAACGTGGTGCATAATCCCCTAAAATTAGTTGACAAAGCTGACAAATTCACCTCTGCTATTCGACAGACGCGTTGTCCATTTCAGCCCGACAAACACGCGAACGAACGAATGCAGACAGCTCCTCGTCAGGAGCGGGATAAGAAAAGACCTGAAATCAAGTCTATATAAACCAAGCCGCGATAAATCTAAGGAAGTTACGCCCCCTGATAAGAAGATTCGTTCTGGCTGCTTCTCCTTCTTCTTCTTCTTCTTCTTCTTGCAGAAGAAGTCCGCGGGATACTTAACAAAACTTCGCTGCTTTAGACTTTATCTCTCCGAGGTCCCTGGAAAGAGAGAGAGAGAGAGAGAGAGAGAGAGAGAGAGAGAGAGAGAGAGAGAGGGCAAGCCCTCTGCGGCACTCCCTGGAGAGAGAGAGAGAGAGAGGGCAAGCCCTCCGCGGCAACTGGACCTGGAGAGAGAGAGAGAGAGAGATGAGAGAGAATTTGAGAGAGAGAGAGAGAGAGGGCAAGCCCTCCGCGGCACTCATTACTTGGTTTGTAAGACAGGAGATGTATGGTCTGGGCGGTTTGGCTTCCTCTCGCTGTTTTACGTCAAGTCCCCTTGCACGCTCGTTATTAATTTATGGGCTGGTCTTCGGTCGCTGTTATTTTGCTCTTCTCTCCCCCCCTCATCTCCCCCGACGACAACTCCCCCGCCCTTTCCCCACCGGCAAAACTCCCACAACTTTCTCGAAATGTGATATATTAGAAGGTACTTCGTCATTCACTACACGCCAACATGATTTACTCTCTCTTCACTTTCTCTTTCCTCGCCACTGATGTGGTATTTAGTTTTAGCAAAAAAAAAAAAATATAGTTCTAATCTCTTGAGATTATTGGAGAAAAGTCTGATCTGTCGAGGACTTAGTTTCAGCTTTAATCCACGAGAAAGTTCTGCTTTCTATAGAGATTTTCTGTCACAATTTCCTAAATTATTTTTCTCCATCATCAGTCACTATACACAGATGCTGCAATTCTATAATTTTCAGATGTATCAATGTAAACACACAAACAAGCATTCAGTGAACCCATCAGCATATCCCACGTTTTTTTACTTACCAGCAAGATTATCATGATAGTTTTCTTTGGAAGGTAACTTTTTTTAAATCACTCAAAGTTAATAAGCGTGAAGCACAGTTTAATCTAGAACAGAAGTTATACGGAACTGCAATTAAACGTAATACAGGATCTATTTCATCAATTAGATTTAGTTATTTAATTAAAGGCCAGACCCTGTTAAGTTGTGGGGTGCCTGTATCCGAGTCAGACTTATGTAGTCGTCTTTTCCACTTCATAGCATCTACTATTTCCTCTGACTGCTAAACCTCGTATATTTCTGCTTAACTTGCATAACAGCATCCACTGCAAAATGATCACACTGCGGCATAGAATCATCATACATTGCACGAATTATATATATATATATATATATATATATATATATATATATATATATATATATATATATATAGACATATATTTACACCAAGTTACATGCTTAGTTTTCGATAGAGAAAATTAAAGTGTAATTGAATAGATTTCTTATGATATAATCCATGCTTTGTTACTCTGAGCAAATTGAATAACATCAAGTCATTGAATATTATCTTGCTTTTTAACAGATTCGTGAGATAAAAAAAAATTGGTTACAGAGAACCACTATATCCGAAAAATATCGAGATGAAATACATAAATACATAAGGATATGTACATATTTCCTTTCCCAATTTCCAGTGCTTAATAAGGGTAAATTTATAAATGAATTCCAACACTCTCCTTAAGAAATACAAGCCTTCTAAGCACCGAATGAATAAAATTCAGTAAATAAACAAATTCATTAATCCTTCCTCTCCCTTTTCAGTCACTGACGAAATACAAAGATTAATACGCGAACAGACTGGCAGGTCACCTGTCCCCTCTGCAAAGCAACGAAGACATAAAACAGCTGACGTAAGGAGGAAGGAAGCAGACTTCAAATACAAAGTCGACATTCAATCTGATCATACGGCGGAATAAGGAGTAATAATACTGTTGGCTTTCATAGTAAAAGTTCTATTATAAGACCTCATAGGTCCCAATGCTTTTGACAAGAGTATTTATCAGCAGTGTTATCATCCCAGTTTCACGGGGATTCTTAGCCCCTTGTTTTCAGTCGCCAGGTTGATTTCGAAATCGTGAAAACTGCTCTAGAAATCTTGCGGGCGATAATTATAGTTTCGTGGAGGAATTTAATAATCTCAGTGCAGACAGAGCCCCTTACCAGGATGACCCATATTTCCTCATGGAGTTAACGATTAGTTGAAACGTTCGCATTACCGTTAATTTAACATTTGTATACGTTAATCTTAGCTGACGCCTGCTAAACGCATTTCATCTCGCTCTAGAATTTGATGGATTCCTCTCTTCAACATTAAATAGTTTGCGTCACGAAAATCCTCAATTATATAGTAGAATGTATTACATAGTAATATACTCTTACTATATAACAGTGGATTTTCATGACACAGATTGTTCTTCACGAGATTGTGAATTTCCTAACAGTAAATAGTATAAGAGGTAAAAGCCACAATAATGTGTATAATACTGTATATTTTGCCGAAATACAAAAAAGTTACGAGACAGGGAACTGAAATCAGCAATGATCGAATTAACCTCTCTGCAAATTCGGTAAAATATGAGCATTGGATGATCACCTCTAAATGTAACCTTTAACACGCCAGATAACGGCAGCGCTCGTGTGATCCAAAGGGCACTTTTCTTGTTAAAATGTCACTACGGTTTCCCTTTTGTATACTGACTTCGCAAGAGTTTATTTTTCCTTTAAACAAATTGCAGATTTGTAATTGCTAACGTGAAATCTTAAGTATAAGAGATCATCAAGACTTTTAATTCAGGTTTTACTATAATTAAGACTTTACATTAACGCTTACAAATCTACAAGTTGTTTAATGCAAAAATAAACCATTGCGAAGTAATAATGTCAAACAATAAACTGTAGTTACATTTAAACTTGGATAGAATGTTAAATGAGCATAATCATTCAGGGTTGTTAAATGAGCACTCGAATACAGAAACCTTAAGAAGGATTTTGAACAGGGTTGGCAATGATTAAATCAAACTGATTTAATCAAGTGATTAAATCATTGATTTTTTTTTCATTAAAGAAATCATGATCTTTTTTATTTCTTTTTTTTTTGTTTTTAAATTTGAGAGCAAACAAATTGAAAATTATGGTTTGAAGGTTAATAGAAACTTAAGTATAACTGTACTGCATCTATTTGTTTTGATATAGAAAAAAATATTGCAAGTACATACTTTAAGCCAGAACTGGAAACCTAAAAGATAAATCAATAAATCATAAAACAGGTTTGAGGGAAAAAAAGGATTGAAAAACATCTAACAAAAAATCAAATAAATCACTGATTTTTTTATTATTATTTTTTTTTCTAAATAAAAAAAATCACCTACCTGATTTTGAATGAGACGAAACAGACATTCCCGGAGCTCAAGCAACAGCCATGATTAGACGCCTATCCCCAAGAAGTAACGTATGAAACACAAACCAAGAACCTCCTGACTCGAACGAGGCCAACAGCGAAATGGACGACGACGCGACAATGGAGAAACAGCCAGACTTGACCCCGACAGCAAGACAGCAAGCCCTATGTCTTCCTAGATGTCTTATCCTTTTGCCTGTCATAAATAATCCTCCGAGTCCTTGCTAAGTCGAGGAGATTAACTGGGGATTCGCAAATGGCAAGTACATCTTAACATTTGCATTCCGAGCACAATAGACCGGCTTTGCCGGGAGCTGTCTTCTATTGCTTCCAGGGATTAGTTTGTTGCAACAGACGAAAAAATAAACAATGTATACAAAAGTTACATAAACCGATGTCTGTCTCCTCTTTTCAACGGCTATGGCGGTCTCTACTTTCTAAGTAGAAATAAATTTCTCGACGTGATATTTTTAGAACAGCGTAAAGATAGAGTCTTCTCCTCTTTATATCATGCTGCAAAGTGCTGGCTTGACGAAGATATATTGAAGGAAAACTGCTCGAGCGGGCAACTGGTTGTACTGTAGGTGCAACGCAAACATTATGAAAATATGATTTAATATTTGTTAAGGCAACCCAAGGGAAATAAAAACTGGATACAGTATAAAGAGAATGTAAGCTATACCCAACGGAAATATAAATTGGATACAGTATAAAGAGAATGTAAGCTATGGGCAAAAACTTATGGATTCTGTCTTAGAATGTCAGGTTTCGTATTGAAAAAAAAGGCCAATAAATTAGAAGGCAACCTCACATCCAAGGTTTGTGCAAAGAATAAAAAAAGAAAATAGATAATTTATTTATTTATGTGTTGTCAATACGATTAATCTCGAATTTAAAGATATTTCGTTTAAGCTACATATTTGTGGAATACAATTATGTACATATTAGGAAATACATCATAATTACAGAAATGAGATCAAAATGAACAATTTCCACAATTAGAACGAAGGCGTTACGAGACACCTAAAATAACCCAGTCGTTTAAAGGGGTAAACTCAAGCACGAGGTGGCCAATCAAAATTCATCACGCTAACTCAAGAGGAAGAAGACAATGAATATTTACTTAATTACTGCTTTAATCTCCGGAGCGCAGTCGACATTAATACACCAAGGCAAATCCTTTAGACCTCGAGAAAGCAAGCATTTGTATAAGGACAGAAACTCAAATTTCGAGGATATGTTCGGAGACTGAGTGAGCCATTACAAAGCTCAAGTCAATGGCCCCTTCAGTGTGCTTGTTCCGTGTGAATAAGCTTTATCTACTGACATATTAATTACAATAACGTCGACGACGTGTTTGCATATTAGTATGTACTGTCACTCTTACCAGATGTACATTGTTACTTGTAATGAATATCGTCTGTCTTCTAATAAAACAAAATTCATTCAGCAATTAATATGATTTTGTCATAGTTCGCTAACCATTTTTCGTGCTCATTCAGATTATATCCATGCTATTGCGTTTGATAACAAAGAAACAATAGTGTTGTTGTGATAAGAATTATCTCCCCTAACACACGAGAGAGTATCTCTCTCTCTCTCTCTCTCTCTCTCTCTCTCTCTCTCTCTTACATACATACACACACCCATAATATGGATATCAAAATATATATACGTCTAATGGTCTTCCAAAATACTTCAGACTTCTAAGCATTTCCTGTACTTCTAAATCAGCAATGTAGATCTGGATATGCCTCGCAAGCAATCCAAAACCTTCATCTACTACGTACTTCAACAGCCTTTGCAATTCACTTCACAGCGAAAGAAACAAAGGTCCATTCTCCGCCTTACCATCCCAAGTCTAACATCCTTTATTTCCTGAGACCTCTTCCTTTGTCCCTAATCCCCCCATTAGTCCCCAAAGAATCCCTACTTTTAAGCCACTGTAATCCATTTAAAAAGGTCTATTCCTAATCCCATCATCTTTGGAAGGGGGTAGGGGAACAGACAGCTGACAAATAAGGAAACCCATGGGGGTTGGTGGGGCAGGGGTAGCTGACTCATAACGAAGCCCCAGCCTGGAAGGAAGGGGAATAAGGGGAGAGGGTTTTTTTTTTTTTAGCTTTATTATTAAGGAGGCTGTCTGCCAGATCCCTCACCTTCTACTGTCAAATGCATAGAGTATACGCTGCTCCCATTGGCCCCAAAAAGCACTGAGGATCCGGTTGCTGAATAGAAAAAGAATTAAGACTCATGAAGGGAAAATCTCCATAAACAGAAAATGAGAGGAAATAACATATATCTGAATTTCGGCAGATCTAGTTCCTCGTTGGACGAGTGGGTTACGCGCTCACCTACCGATCGGTAGGCGCGAGTTCGATTCCCAGCTTTGCCAACGTGGAATCAGAGTAATGTATTTCTGGTGATTAGAAATTCATTTCTCGGTATAATGTGGTTCGGATCTCACAATAAGCTGTAGGTCCCGTTGCTAGGTAACCAATTGGTTCCTAGCCACGTAAAAATATCTAATCCTTCGTACCAGCCCTAGGAGAGCTGTTAATCAGCTCAGTGGTTTGGTTAAACTAGGATATACTTAAACTTTTTTGCGGCAGATCTATGTATTTTTGAGGTAGCATAATGTATTATAACAACTCACCCCAGGCTGGGAAGTGTGGGTTCGAATCCACCACTGAGAGGGAGAACTTGAGTCTCTTTAACTATTTCCTATTCGGATTCAAGGCTTGCAGAAGTAATTCTATTAAAAAAAAGTGTGAGGAAATCGAGAGGTTAGGTTGTTATTTTGACATGTATATAAAGTAATATAGATATATTTATATATATATATATATATATATATATATATATATATATATGTATGTATGTATATATATATATATATATATATATATATATATACATATATATATATATACACACACACACACATATATATGTGTGTGTGTGTGTGCGTGTGCGTATGCGTGTGTGTGTGTGTGGTAACTGAATCACGAAAATTTGGAAAGCGATGAATATATAAAGGCAAAAATCCACGAAAGAAAGTGAAACAATTATGGCAAATATATATATATATATATATATCTATATATTCTATATATATATATATATATATACTATATACATATATATATCTATATATATATATCTATTATATATATATATATATATATACATATATACATAATATATATATATTATATAGATAATATATATATATATATATCTAGTCAATAGTCACGCAAATACGGAGGAAATTTATTCGAGGAAGGAAAATCAAAACCTGATTATACGAAATGCGTCAGTATCGTAAAATGATATATGCATTAAAACCAGAAAAATGCGAAGTGAACAATAACGGATGGAAAGGGACAAAGACAAAAGACTTGGCAAATAAATAAGATGAACCAGAAGATAAATAGAGCTAATTGAGCAGGAGATTAATATTCATGAAGTCATGATTTCATACGAGCGCCCTGCTGCTGCTGCTGCGAGGGAACGGGGCAATAAACATATTTCTCTAATTCTTAAATGATATTCCCTCCCTAGATCATTTATCTCTATCCGTTTACATTTAGAATTTATTGTCATTATGATATAGTTTTACAAGTGTTTTTTAGTCTTCAATTTTTTTATTTTTTCATATTTTCTTCCTTTTCTTTTTTTTTTCTTTTTCAAAATAATATAATTTTCCATTCTTATGTTTTTAAATTACTTTTACTTTATATTTTTTTTTTCACAATTTTATTATTTTTATCATCTGCAATTTTTTCATTATTTTTATTTTTTATTTTACTTTTGTATTTTTTTATTTTTTAAGTTATTTATATTTTTATTATTTTCAAATTTTTATTTTTGGTTTCGCCTGTTTTTAGTATTCCAAATATTTTAAT
>NC_087215.1:65935738-65945738 GCF_015104395.2 Macrobrachium nipponense | reverse complement strand
ATGCATAATCCCGTTCCATTTACAAGTGTCAGATACCTTTCCCGGAGGAAGTTATGTCTGCGGCTACATATTGGATTCGCGCGTTCGCCCAATCTGTAACAACGATGCTAATACCGAGTAGATTGGGGTGATATGCTATTGAAAACATAAGAAGAAGAAGAAGAAAAAGAAAGAGAAGACGAACTAATTGATAAAGCCACATACTTTTAGAGATAATGATGAGAAATTATATTCAATTATCTTCCCTTTAAAGTACATTGGGAGATAGGCCACATTCCGAAGTGTAAAATTCCAATTATGAGACGACAAAGATCCTAATTAATTTTCGTTGCATATCATTATAACTTATAGGCCTTGCAATAAGATATTCCAATAAAAAAAAAAAAAACTTTTCGAAAAGGCACGTAACTATTCATTCACACAGACTTTGATCATTTCGCTCCTCGAATTTACATAACGGACTTTAGTAAATTATACAAATGGACGCCCTTGGGTTGCTGATTTGAAATCTGGATGCTACAGATTGCAATGTGCTCCAATTCGATTGCAGTAAAAGGAGACTGTTATCAATTAAGGTTTTTCAAAATGCTGAAAGTTAAAAAAAATAAATAAATAAATAACCTTAGTAAAACGTTGAAATTTTTTGGGTAAATTATTCTCGAGTTTGAACCGAAAATTCCACTAGAATTTGAAATTCGGTGTCTTGAAATGTCATCCACATCAATGAAGTTTTTATTATTAAAATCCTCATCACTGAAGTTCTTATTATTCAAGTCCTCTAATTTATACCAAGAGAGACAATTTCTACTTCTCTCATTCCGCCAATCTCTAAAGTTACTTAAATATTGATAGGCTAGAATGTAGCCTAAACACACACACACACACACACACACAGAAATTAATTGGAATTTTGCGAATCTTTCATTGTGGCCATGGTGCTATGATTAAAAAAATTGCAATACATCACAATTTTGCAATAATTTTTCCACCAAATTACAATGTACTGCAACCAAAGTAATGGTGTTTTGGTGAATTTTAAACACGTTGCAACCTTGCTATAAAGGAACCAAAACGCTGATTATTTTACTACAGTAGATTCACATCAACAATGCATCTGATGTCTAGGCCAGTCCCTTACGACGCTCCTGATTGACTGTTGATAAGCCAATCACAGGGCTGGAAACTCTCTCGCTCGAGAGTTCACATAAGCAGGGTGTATGTTCCACCTCTTCGAAGGAATACGTCTTTCAAAAGTATCCCTCTCTCGAGAGAGAGACTGAGAGTTTCCAGGCCAGTGATTGGCTTATCAAGAGCCAATCAGGAGCGTCGTAAGGGACTGGCCTAGACATCAGACGCACGATTGATGTGAATCTATTATAGTACCTGTGCACTATTTACAACTAGGAAATCATATGGCCATCTAAAGTATTTTCAGTCTTCACGATAAGACCAATCTGGCCTTAATTAGAAAGCCTTCCCTCACAAAGAAACTGCAGTTACCCAAAATGCCATTTATAAAAATCCCAACTCCTAGGGCGGTTTTTAACTCAAAATTCTTACGTCGCTGAACGAAAATGAAATTGGGAGTTTGGCTGATCTAGAATCCGAACGTCCAACTGCAATACATTACCTTGAAGAATTATAAATACGATTAAATTTGATTTGCTTTAAGCGTTAACCAGAATATGCTTGTCTTCAAAGTGAGGAATATAACGCAGTTTATAAGATGAATGGAGATTGCTGACAATATAGGGCAAAGGGGAATCACAACAATTTTCAAATTCTAATATATTACAATTTGCCTTTACTGTTTTGTATTTTTTTTGTGGGGCGGGCGGGAGGATAAGGATATGGCAATACGAAGCTTAATGCAAATACTAATGCAATCCCTAGGATGTATTTGCAAAAGCATTTTTTAACATTGCATATGATTCAATAGAGTACGAGAGTTGAAAGAAATTTTCGTTATTTATATCTGTTCTGACTGGGTAAAATATAGAGAATTCTTTGGCAACAATAAGGCAATTCTGTATGATAATATAACGAATGAATAAATATTCATAATTACAGTGGTAAATTAATTCAGCCAACGATTCATGTTTGATTTCATACTGACGACAATTTTGATGTGAAATGAGTACTATAGGTGCATAAAATTCCAATAATTATTCTGGCCGACCCACAACGACTACTTTGTTCAGATTTAAAGTATTGTATTTGTTAGGCAGGTCAACAAATAAATGCTGGTGTTAATTTTATGCAGCTCTCGAAAGGTCATATATATATATATATATTATATATATATATATATATATATATATATATAATATATATATATATATATACATACATATATATACGTATATATATACATAATAGAGAAAGAGAGAGAGACAGAGAGACAGAGAGGCAGGCAACAAAAGAGATAAACGAAACCTGAAGCAATGAATAAATGGTGACCGAAGGTCATTACAGTACCGGCCACCAGAGGCGAGGGACACCCAACCCCGAAGGGGTCCCTTACCCTTTCCGCCCCCCACCCCCTTCTCCACTAGGCCGGCCCCCCGCATCCCGCGAGTTGTTCCTCTTAGAACTAAATTCTAAGAGTGGAATCAGATGAGGGGGTATGGCTGGGGGGTCGGGGGTTAAGGAGATCCGCTTAGGATCCGGGGTGGGTTGGGGAGGGGGTTTGGGGAGGGGGTTAGGGAAGGAGGGGATCAGACAACCGACCTACTCCGACCACGGGTAAAACAAACACTGTGCGGTTGATTCGATTTCAATTCCGGTAATTACAAAGATAAACACACTTGAACTTCGGATCAAAGCTCTCGCTGGTTTGATGGAAACAGGTTCCTTCCTTCCCGCGCCCAAGTTTCCAGCCGAAGAGAAGGCAAACAGCTCGTTTACGGACAGACTTTAGTTAGTAAGTGATCGCTCTTAGAAGAGCGAGTTTTGTCGGAGTTAGATTAAACGGAATTCGAAGTTTCGGTCAGGCCCCGGAAAAGATACACTTTTGTCTCTCCCGTGAATTTGGAAGAGGGAACCACGGCCCCCCCAACCCCCACCCCCGACAAAACTTCCCTGCACAGGTCAGCATCAGGTAGTAACATGAATACAAACTTATATTTTAAGATAATCGCTAAAGACGTGACTCTGATGAGCAGTTACAAACGTATATGATGAACGTATGTATAAATATATATATATATATATAATATATTATATATATATATATATATATATATATATATATATATATATATATATATGTGTGTGTGTGTGTGTGTGTGTTCATATATGTATATGTATGTTTAGTTAGTGTATGTTTATACACACACACATATAAAAGGATATTTATATATGATGGAGAAAGACAAAATAGGCAATAATCTATAAATTACATGCTATCAGAATGATGTAAAAAGAAAGTTCGAGAAACCGAAAAATAAAAAAGAAATAAAAACCTGCAGAGTATCGCTTTCATTATTATCACTTAACATGAGCACACACCAACCCGGAGCAAACATTAGAAATATGAATATATCGGCAAAAAAAAAAAAAGTAAACTACAAACCCACACCCCCCCAAAAAAAAAAAATTCAAGCCAAAAAATAAATAATAATAAAATCATTAAGAGTGTTTTTTTTGTAATTATAGGCATTAACATTCACGTAGCTGCGTTGATTTCCTTTTTTATTTTATTTTTCATAGACTGGAACCAAAGGCCTTTGGAACTATAGGTAGCGCAACACTGTGGTGATCTCAAAGGAATATGGCCATGACGACTCTGCAAAAACGGATGGCAAGCATTTAATTATTTCTATCTCTATTTGATGGAAAGCAATAGGCTTGCGTGTATTCACGTATTTACTTTTCCCTCAGTCACACTCTTACAGTAATGAATTCCAAGCTTGATCATCACAAACGCTTGAACAAGAGACATTGCAACATTATGAAACTTGAAAAAAATACGACGTATTCGAAAAAAAATAATAAATTCACCTCACAACTGCTGTTATTTTTGACGGCACAAATACAGACATTGAAATGCTTATGAGAGATGGTTGGTGGTCTAAAGTGTTCTTATCAATAAAGGGAGTAGCCAATATAAACCTATTCATCCAAAAAGAACGACGTCTAGTTGTGACCAAACGAAAGATCTAGTTCATTTTTCTACCAGGTGGTTTTATGATTCAGATCTCTCTCTCTCTCTCTCTCTCTCTCCTCTCTCTCTCTCTCTCTATATATATATATATATATATATATATATATATATATATATATGTGTGTGTGTGTGTGTGTGTGTGTGTGTGTGTGTGTGTGTGTGTCTGTTTACTCTCGAGGCACGGCGCATTTTCTGGAATCCTCCACATATATACCATAAACACTTCATTGGACCTCATTATCATTTTCATCGCAGTCAATTGTACGAATTCACATTCATATATTCCATATAATTTTAGAAACTATTTCACACAGTCGAAGCCCTGAACAGGATATATATACTTCATTATATATACTCCATTATTACTAACAAAAGAACGAAAACATAGTTTACAGTTTCATTTACAGGAAAACCTGTAATGACAAACGAAACGGACCCCCAGAAAGAAAATAACACCGCCCCCAAAAAAATAATAGTTCAGAGAGAAAAAAATCTCTTTCCACTGAAATTAAAAAACTGGTCCTCAAAGTCTTTTTCACAGTTGCCCAACCCCTCACTGTCAATGGTTTCAGACTGAGGTCTTTATCATCATTTTTTTTTTCCCCTCACGCTTCTCTCCTCCCACTTTTACTATAATAATCCACAGCTCCTGCGGTATTTCACATCCCTCTTGTGGGACACTTTTACGGATGCTTTCGGTTGGGGCAAAGGGCGCTAGCTGACAGGGGAGCCCTCCGCCCCCGCTACCGACACCACTCCCCGGTTCTGGTCTTCCCCCGTGTTCGCACTGGGGTATGTATTGGGGGAGGGGGGGAAGAGGGTGTGACCACCACATTCCACGGTGTCCACCTCCAGGGTATGTATTGAGGGAGGGGGGTGTTAGAGAGAGAGAGAGAGAGAGGAAAGAAAGAGAGAGAGTGACGCGGATTGTGGAGAAAGAATGGGGCTTTTGGGGGGTGGGTGGGAGAAGGGGGATTATGGGTCTTCTCATGATAACTTTGAGAAACATAATAATTAGCGTAATTTGTCGGGAAGTTCGGTCTGAGTTTCCTCCGGCCCCCTTTGTGGAGTGACGCCCGGAAGAGGAACTTCCAGGGGGGGGGGGGGGGGGGGGGGGGGGGGAGAGATAATATTTTCTCACCTCGAAGAAGTTTCGTTTCTTCAGTCCAAATCCTATCCGGGGAAACTTAATCGCCCCTTCGGAGAATCGTCCCAAAGGCAGGGCAGTGATTATGAGGACATTTTTGAGAGGGAGTGGAGGAGTCGGAATGGAATTAAATTATTCCGAATTTTTATCTCCGGGGGTGGGGTGAGGTTTTCTCCACACGAAGCAAAGGAATTGTCATCATTATAATATGTGTAAAAATATATACACTTGTTTAATGGATATTTTTGCCTTCACCCTTCTCCCTCAAAAGTATCACTTCTTTAAGTCTGAGTGAGATTGTTCCTTATAGAAACTACAATTTTCAATGGATTATGACCCCGTAAAAAGAGTAAATTAAATAGTTTATGTAATCATATATATATATATATATATATATATATATATATGTATATATATATATATAATATATATATACATATATACATACATACATTAAAATACATAGAGAGTATGCTAGTCTTCATAAACTTACCTGTCTTTCTGGAAGAAAGGCTGTTTTTATATATTTAAACACAGACACACATATATATACATACGTATATATATATATAATATATATATATATATATATATATATATATATATATATACGTATATATATATAATATATGTATATATAATATATATATATATATATATATATATATATATATATACATTTATGGTTATCTGCATATGACTGAAAACCTCTCTGAAGCACTTCTTATCATATTTAGTGGCATGATTAGTCAGAATAAAACAAACGGTTCTACTCCTAGTGTTATAGAGTGGCTTCTTGATCTTCGGCTTAAGGGACCAAAAAATTCTCAGATACGAAGTTAGTATCTAAAATTAGCTCTTTTTTTCTGTTAAGAGTTAAACTGACGCTATATATTTGCTCGTGCTAAATCTACACCCGTTTTGCTATAGCCTTCTATACTGTCAGCTTCAAAATTACCAGTGCGTTCAGCTACTCTTCTGACCAAGGACCGTCTTTACGACGTTTTCTATGACTCAGTCTCCCTCCCTCCAGGATCCAAACTCAAGGCTGTTCAGCTGGTAATGGCTTTTATGGAAAAGGCATCGACTCAACTCCTACACGAATAATCACAACATTCGCTCTTTTACTTCATCGTGCATCCAACATTCACGTCCATCGTGCAGACTATTGTTCAAGGGGCTGTATTTAGGCTGGACGGGTCCCTAGGGTGGTAGGATTAGGGGTTCCTGAAGAAAACCAGATTAAGCATAGGGCCAGATTACTACGCCATATAAATGTAGGATTAGCTGGAGACGCAACTTACCGCGTGGTAGCATGTAAGCCCGTTAAGGCTGATGCAATTTTCCTAATTGAAAAGGTACTGCTTAACAGGTGCGGGGGGGAGCTTTGTCATTGGCCACCCCCCCCCGCCCCCCCCCAAACCCCAACCACCACCACCCGCCACAAAACAAGGCATCCTAGGTCATAAATACGGCCCTGGGCTGGGTAACTGGCATCCATCACGACACCGGAGACTCACTTTTTGTTAGACCTCTTAGTCTGCATCAACGTTAAATCCTTGGCCGGTAAGCTTGGCATAAAACGAGGGCAAAAATAAGATGAAATATTACGTAAATTTCTGACCAAAGGTCACTGAACCAAGTGCCTTAAAACAGTTCTACAACTTTTGTGCTCCAAAGGGAAACTGCTGTAAATGAGCAGTAAGTAAGAGTTTCTGGGGAAACCTACTGTGAATGAATAACGTTTATATATGAATTTCCCCATAATCAAAGAAACTGTTTGATATACATCTTCCAAGCTTTTCTCTCCTTGTTTCAAGTAAACATGAAAGTTAACTTTGCGACAGATATTTCCACATCATGTTCTTTTAGCCTTATGACAACAGAAGTGAGGATTGTCTCTAAAATACAAATAGAATTTTGTATCCCTGATTCTTCTATTTGTTACACAAACGATTTCTTTAAGCAAAATTTATATGCATATATATATATATATATATATATATATATATATATATATATATATATATATATATATATATATATATATATATATATATATATATGTGTGTAACTTTATGTCAAATAAAAAGACAGGAATATGGAAAATTTTTACTAACCAAACAAACGTAGGGAAAATCCAACTTCCTTCGAAGTTTTTCCTCAAAAGGAACCAGCTCGAGAGGGCGTCGGCCGAAGAGCAGTCCTAATGCTCACTAAGCTTAAGTCTTAACAATCGGAGAAAGAGAGATGGAAGAAGAAGAATAAGAGTATAAAAAAAAAAAAAAATAAGGACACCCAAATTAGGCTTCCGATGGGGGCAAAGTTATAATGGCCCACGCGACAAAACGACGACAAGATTCTCTCACATTCCATTAGCGCCTCTGAATAATTCGAAGGGTGATATTCATATTGTGGCAACAGGCCGGTCCCCCCCCCTCTCCCCCACCCTCCCCCCGCCCCGCACCACCCCAACCAACCCCCTCCCGTTCAAAGGACAAAAAAAAAAAAAAAAAGTTTTGATCTCTCAGGAATCGTCTTAAAGTTGGTGTTGACGAAGTTTTCCATTTCGCAGATAATCCTACTCTCCGTATGAGAGCGCCGATACTCAAGCACACACACGCACAAATACATTCACACAATTACATAGCTTTAAGGTCACCATAAAGGCATACACTATCAAATATATACGCAAACAAAAATATTGCGTTAACATTTACTGTTCTCAGGTAACAGATTTTTGGACGGGCCAGATGTTTGAATATTTCAGTAGCTTTGGAAATCATGAGGATAACTCAGAGAATGCTGGTCTACGGAAAGGTTACGCGTATAATTCATGATACGAAAATCAGTTTGGCTTGGAAGAATCGGTTTCCATTCATTTATTTCCTGTAACTCACTTCACACACCCGCCTGATATCAAGGCATTCAAAAGATTTCCTCCATGTCACAAATTCTTTTGAACGGCCATTGTCGTCATGAATAGATCTTTAAATACGGTCATTTCAAAATAAACAGAGGACAGACATGGTAGTTTCAGCTCACACCCCGTCAAATCCACGTTCTTTAAGACAAAAATCATACTGCCACATGTTTGATTTTGGCATCTATGATTTACTGGTAGAATTTAAAAGCTGTGCTAAAAAGGTTACCTTAACCTATTCTGAAAGTAAGGATTATGTGCATACATGAATATTTGAATATTTACGCTGGTAAATAGCAATAGCAGTCACCCAAGGGGATACAAATGGTTCCTTTTGTTATTGTTAGTTACAAGTTTAGAACAGAACTTTTAGTACAAACGCGAGAGTAGCCTTTCGCGAGAAATATATGTTCATGCACGCACGCACATATGCACATACAAACAGACACTTATATATATATATATATATATATATATATATATATATATATATATATATATATATATATATATATATATATAGTCAGCATTGCATGTTCAACGTCATCCTCATTACTATAAGTGCAGAGAGCCATCATCATCACCATAATTTGCCTAGAATTTATAATAATCCTAAAAAAACGAAGAGACATAAAGTCAATATAATTTTAGGCCAAAAGCCAAGCACTGGGGCCTATAAGGTCATTCAGCGCTGAAATGGAAATTGACAGCGAAAAAATTGAAAGGTGTAATGGGAGGAAAACCTCAAAGCGGTTGCACTGTGAATCAGTTGTAAGGTGTGAAGTAAGATGGAAGAAAGAGAATATGAAAGGAGGTACAGTAAAAGGAACAAAATGGGGTTGCAGCTAGGGGTGGAAGGCATGCTGCAAAGAAGCTTAAGTAATGCCTACCGTGCACTGTATGAGGTGCACTGACGGCAATGACCCCCTACGGGTTGCAAGAGACATAAAACACACGCCTCTCCTTGGCCTTGTTATCATATCATTGGTGTAATTCAAAATTAAGTAAAAATTAAACATTCTGAATGTGATCATAATCACCTACTTTTAAAGGGGCCGAGGGACGATTAAGAGAGAGAGAGAGAGTTGAGAGAGAAAAGAGAGAAAGAAAGAGAGAAAGAGAGAGGACCTAGTGCCCAGAAAATTTCGAAATATCAATTCTCGAACACTTTTACTTATCGGGCGAACGAGTATAAAAAAAAAAAAAAAAACCTCTTACCATAAAAAAAGCCAATATTTTCCAACAACATTTTAAAAAATAAGTAGAGTGGGTTTTGTCATTGCGATTCTTGTGAAATATTCAGGAGAGCTCAGGAGAGCATAATATTCAACGCAAATCCAAAGAATATTTCCGTCGATGTTAGGAAGGTCTTTTAGGCTTGAACTTATAAAAGGGATTTTCACCCTTGTTGGCCAACGAACCGGGTTTCATGATCAACACGAAAAGATTCCATATCATGACCAACCATCCTTTTTTTTCCCTCCTTGTTGACTTCATAATTGCTTCGTATTCTGAGCAAAAGTTGGTGGTAGGAGCTTTATGTATAGATCTCGTTCTCTCCCATTGGCCGCGTTGTAATTCACATGAATTTTATCGCCTCAGGGAAGAAGTGTTTTACGTTTTAATTGACTTAGGAAGGAAAAACATCCGGGAATCCTGATTTAGGGTCAAAGTGAATGAGGTTCTCCATATGGAATGTCTGTTAGGAACGATCTCTACTTCGAACTACTTCCTAGTTCTTTTTTTTTTTTTTTTTTTTTTTAGG
>NC_087215.1:65925738-65930738 GCF_015104395.2 Macrobrachium nipponense | reverse complement strand
CGACAATAAACTGGCTGCTGGGTCCATATTGCCCGAACAAATTACAAGGCGATCCAGTCGTATAAATATTTTTTGGGGGGAGAAGCGGGTGGCGGCTGGGGTTAGGGTTGGGGGGCAAGGGGGGAGGGGGAGGGTTTTGGTTTGAGAACCGACGCATTTCACTTTTCTCCTATCTTTCCTCCCTAAAAGGAATGCCAGAGTTACGATGGCAATATGGCGAAGTTTACATTCGATGTTTAAGACTGCTGTTTTCTGATGCTGCCTCTGGAAATGGCTGGCTGCGTGAGATGCATTCGATTGTACACGAGAAATGTGGGACTTGATGATAACTCATGGCATCTTTTTATTGTTTCGAATAAAAAAAATAAATCATGATGGGTCTTTCGTCCGATTTTGGGGCAAACGAAATACAAGGATAAATTTTCAGTACGGACTAATACGTTCTCACTGATGTCTAGAAAATACCTTATCTTTATGTCACTCTACATTGATCTATTAAAACTAATTTCAATACTTTGAACATAATTTGGTTTATTTAGGAAAAGAGCCTTTTTTCTTTTTTTCTTTTTTTTAGTGAAGCTTCAACATTTCCCTGCTCTTTTAAAATAATATAGTTTTTTTCATGGTGTACTATTTTTTATGGATAAGTAACATCGTCAGCACTTACGAACCATAGTACTCATGTGCTTCCGTCATATGAAATTATCGTCTCCGGCTTTGAATTACGATTTCTGAGTAAGCAAGCTAAAAAAAACACCTCTTGGTAATACTAAAAACTTTAAAATTCAGTTCTTCACCGAAGACAAAGTTTAAGGAAACTCCATTTAACAAGATTCAAATCCCGACGTACTTCCTGGGAATTACAATAAAATTACAATTAAAACAGCGATATCTCTCATAACATATGCATAACTGAATCGCGAAAATCTGGAACGTGATGAATATATATATGAATAAAAGTTGAAAGATCTCGCAGCACACCATCGCTTCACATTCCTTTGTTGCTTCTACCTTAATTTCTTAGCAATGTGTGAACATTTCAAGCAACAAATTCCCACGCAAAACCCGGCAACCGACTGCTCCAAAGAACGCGACCTCAGATCGAATTTGGCAATGACGTGAGGTTAATCTCATTAAGCTTCCTAATCATAACATGTCACTCTTCCTCGGGGAAGCATACTGATCGAAAGGGTAAGACTGTTCTTCAATTAGTAATATCGCAATGGTATCGCTCTACCTTCGTTATTTGGGAAATTTGTATTATAATAATAATAATATGTTTTATTTCAGCTCGGGGCCATATACATTGAGTATACAAGATACAGACAGTAACATACACAATATAGATACATGAGATATGATAAAATAGAAAAAGAAAATGAATAATCGGCACTTATCCAATAATATAGCTGGGAGGTAGCATAAAAGCTAGTAATCATCATACTGGTAATAACAGTTTATAATATTGGTTAGAAAAAGATATGCATTGCGAGTAAAACAATAACAGTTTTGTGGCACATATTATATAACTCAAATTTCTTCAACTAGAGACCTTAGGTGGTTACAGTAGTCAGGTCCAGAGGGCTTAATACATAAATTAAATGTAAATAAAACTTTAACTTGATAGTAATCACAGTAATAATGACAAATTAAAATATCAGCAATAAATGTAATAATGACAAAAACTGCAGATGACATCTTGCCAATACAGAGATTAAGTCCTTTAGGGGACAAAGGCCTCATTTTCCCATCTTTCCCACAATTTAGATCTTCTTCTTGCTTCACTCCTTAGGATGCTTTGTATGAGCGAGTTGCTGCTGTTTCTCACTCGGGTTACCAGACTGGACATTGTTCGCCTTACAATGATTTTTAAATTGTCCAGGTGGTTTTCAATGAACATCTGTGTGGCGGAGTGGTAGCGGGGAGTGTTTGTGAGGCGTCTCAGAATGTCATTGTGCACAACAGTGATGCGTTCTCATGGTCTCACGGGTATAGTTCGTCCAAGAGGGAAATACCCCAATGAAGATACTGTAGCGAGTACTAGCGGAATAGCAGCAGTTTCACGTCTCGGTGACAGAAGGCAAACCTCCTTGCAATCATGTTGCCAGCTGCACATAGTTTACGACGCCTCTGTTCAATGTCTGCCGTATCTTTTAGGTCATCGTGATAATGTGACCCAAATACGGAAATTCGTGCACAAATTCCAGCCGATGGTTTCCGAGGAAAATTGAGGTTCTGCAATATGCTTAAGCGATCTCGGGTAGCAGCGACATGCACTGGGTCTTGGTTTCGTTGTAGATTATATCAAATTCCTCTGCATATTGGCGGCAGGTGTCGATGAGTCGTGGAGACCTTGCACTGATGGGGAAATCAGAACCATATCGTCGGCGTAACAGAGGTTGTTTATAGTTGTTTCATTGACGGTGCATCCGATTGGGAGCGAGTTCAGTTTGACATTCAAGTCATCTGTGGAACGTATTAAACAGGTAAGGAGAAGAGAATGCCCCTTGCCGGAGCCCGTTTAGGGGGGGAGGCCGAAGGTGTAAGATAACACGTTACCCCATTTGACACAGAATGCTGTGTGGAGAACCAGCAATGTAAAATGCCAATTAGGTACAGGGGTGTGCCCTTTTATGCAGCTTCAGGAAGAGCTTCAGGTAGTTTACTCTGTCAAATGCTTTTCTCACATCTACAAAACAAAGGAAAAATAGGAGAGGCTGATGATAGGTAGTAATTAAGCAATTCTTTCAGTATGTAGATGCAGGTGTCGGTTGAGTGGTTTGCTTTTTTTAAACCCGAACTGGTTGTCAGTGGTGTGTAGAAAGGGGAGAAGTCTAACTAGAAGAACAGACTCAAGTATCTTCGATGCGATCGTGTGATTGCAATCGGCCGGTAGTTGCCAGGGTCAGCTGCATCCTTTAGCTTGTTTTTGATTAATGGTATCAAGTGAACTAAGAGTAGGGAGTCTGGAAGAAACCGGTGAATTATGCTCGCATTGAATAGGGCAGCTAGCAAAATGAAAATTATCGGATGGCAGAGTTTGAAGGCCTCTGCAGGAAGACCATCACAGCCGGGCGATTTATTATTAGGTAGGCTGTTATGGCATCGCTGATGTTACCTGGCGTAATACGGTCTGCAAAATGAAATTGAATGTTGTCAGTAAGGAGGGTTTATCTACATCCCTTCGGGAATCTTGATCATTTATGCAATTCAGGATATTGTTGAAGTGATCGCCCCACATACTTGCAATAGCTTCGTCTCCGACTGCTTCCCCTACTCTCTGTGATAGCTTTTTTTAGTTTTGGGATTTAAAGACTGGATATCTTGTTCCAAAAGACGAGGATAATCACCAGATTCCTAAAGTTTCATGAAGACATTGCATCGGTCGTCTTAGTTGTTTTTTCATTTAACCTGCAGTGCTTAAGAGCAAGTTTGAAACTGCGCTCTCGCCTGTCTCATTAGCAATGCAGTGCCCGTTCCCTCCCGGGGCTACCATTTTGCCTCCACAGTAAAAACATTTCTCGTGAGTATATATACAGATCTTTAACCAAGTCATTCCATCCAGGTTATTATTGCGAATTAATTACTTGACAAGAAATCTGTAGGCAGTCCTGCCCGAAGCAAGCAAAGCGGAGATTATGTTCGAATAGAATTCATTCAGATCCCTCTTGTGGTGGTCATTTCTACATTTTTGTTAGTACAAAGTAAGGCGTCTGCGGTTGAACTATTGACCGCAACCTGGTTTCTGTGGTCGCCCTAAAGTCTCTGGTTTTCTGTTGGTTTTTAAAATCCCAGTTTACCGCTGGTGGTCGATCAGTTAGGGGGTTTTCACGGGTAGGGAGGGTTGGGGTACTGAATGACACCTGTAATGGGATGTGATCGTAGCCCGTTGCAAGATCATAGCGAATATTGCAGGTCATAATAGAATCATGAAGTTGTGGAGATGTGATGCAGTGGTCCAGCAGGAAGTTGTAATAGCGTCCGCTCTATTATGCACATATGAATAAGAGGAGGGAGGGAGGAGCATTACATCGCTAATTTGGAGAGCATGATTTTGACAGAAGCGAGTAAGTTCATTATAAAATTGTTTTGTGTGAGAATTAAGGTCCCCGATTATACAAATATGATCAGCAGGAGAATCATGAATAATACTGTGTAATTCCCCTAGGATCATGCAGTAATGATCAAAATTATTGTTATTTTCCTCATGGCATAAACATTAATAAATTAGGATAATCGAGTTCCCTACTGTCACTTGAACGCCCCAGCAATCTGTCACTCCTGTAGGTCATCACCTTTATCGTATCGTCTAACGATTTGTGCCACAGGAAAGAAAGGCCTCCTTTCGGGCGACCGGCTAGGATTTGATCTGTAACTTGCATCGATGAAGTCGAGAAGGTTCTGTAGTCTTCATTAATTGAATCGCATATGGCAAGGTCATGTGGCCAGAGGAGCGTTTCTTGTAGTGCAATAATGCCTTTGAATTTTTGTTTTTGCAGAACATGTTTAGAAGAGGAATGTTCCGCTTGAGGCCAAAGATATTCCAAGAGATTATGTTTAATGTATCCATGGCTACTCACGAAGATGGGAGATGAATGCGCTGATCATTTGGGTGGATGGGGGTGGGGGGTTAGCCAGGGGGAGTGGGCAGTCACTCGCCGTGGGGGGTTGACTGGCACTTGCGGTGGAAATGACCCTGGTTGGAGTGTCAGTAAGTTCACCTGGGGGTGGTTGATCCCGGATTAGTTTGTATCTTGAAACTAATATATTTAGGACCGAAATTCTCGCCTTTAAGAACGTCGAGGTGTTGAAATAGGCAGGTAATCCTGTAAGCCACTTTATGTTTAATCCTGCATGGGAGGTTCGTGAGAGATGAGTGGGTCAGAGCCAGTGAGAAACTTGACTCTCTCCACTATGGCATCCAGCGTCACCGATGAGCGCAGATTGTGAATTACTACGTGGCATCTCTTCTCAGGTGTCGGTCGAGGTGAAACACGAAT
>NC_087215.1:65893238-65920738 GCF_015104395.2 Macrobrachium nipponense | reverse complement strand
TTAAAAGTGCCGTTGATTTTTCTTTTCTCCTTTTTAAGAAGTTAGCCATCGCTGACACAAGTTTTTTTTTTTTTCATGGGTGAATTTGAATTTATTTTTTCTCTCCAGTTTGTGTGAATTTTTTAATATCTTAGTTCATGACTTAGAGTCATTGTTCGGGAATGTGAACGTGTTTAAGTTTTCAGCTGTTTGATGCTGCAGGGAGATTTATGGGAGAATTTTTGCATTTTTTTTTAATGCATAAGTAATGGCACTACATTTTTTTTTCTGGATATTTATGTTCCAGAAATTGTGAGTTTTCTTGCACAATACCTTTGTTGTATTTGTGACAACTTTGCCAGAGATAGGAAACTTGGCTAAGTTTCTAGTGGCTTATGTCGTAGTGCATATGGAGAAGTCTTTGCTTAGACACTGAATTTGGAGTTTTGTTATAATGAGTTGTGGCACATTGGTGATTTTTTCTAGAATTTCCTAGACATTTTATTTGCCGAGTTTTTGCCCTTTTTCAGCAGTTATGCTAAGGAGAGAGTTTATAGTTTTTGACTATAACATTGAGTTATTCTCTGGAGAATTGGAGGCATGTAATTTTGGAGTTATAATTTGAGATATAATATATTGGAGACATATATTTTTGGCCATTTGATATTTGCCTATGGTGGTGAGAGCTATGTTTAGTTTAATTATTTTGCAGCCATCTTTGTTGCAAATGGAGGCAAATTTTTGTGGAGATACGTATATGGGCAATATTTGTGAGTGGGTCAGCTGGATGCTTTGAGTTCACATTTTTTTGGAGATGGGGTTTCCTTTTTTGATTATCCTGCTTGGAGATATATTTTTTGGAGACTTGTTTTATTCCACATGGAGTTATTGGTGAAATAGAGGTAAGTATTTTTCATTTGCCGAAATAGAGGTGAATATTTTTTATTCCTGGAGTGGTGGTTTTTTTTATTAACACATGGTTATTGGAGAATAAGAGGGAATATAGTGGGGTGGTTATTAATTAAATGGAGGAAATTTTTTTTATCACCGGAGTGGTTTTATTATTAATATGGTGATATATCTATATGGAGATGACATTAATCTTTGGCGGGTGACCTTTTTTGTGGTTATGATTTTTTTGAGTTGAATTCCTGGGAGTTTCTTCAAACCTAGAGAAGAGTTATGTGGTTTTTTTTTTTTTGGTTTCATGATTATTTGAGGCGAGTGGCATTGCTACACTGTGGTCCTATGGAGATGTTGTGCATTTTTTATGTTCACAAGTGTGTTATTTTTGGAGCCATATAATTGCTGCATTACAAGTTTATCGTAGTTTTTTATCCCGAATAGGTGATAATTTTTTTTTATAATTTGGCAGTGTCATGTGAGAGTTACGTCTTCAAGACAATCTTTGGGCAGCTTAGTCATATCCTGGAGTTAATTTAGTGAAATGTGCTTACGTGATTTCAGTTAGAACCTTTTTTTGAGAATCATGAGTTTCCGAACTTCCGAGATTGACTAGACATTTTTTTTGTGCCGCAGTTTGAGCACATGTGTCTGTAGGTGGATTTTCTGCTGACAAGCGCTGCGGTGAGTCCGGTGTGCTGATTCCTTTCCTCTAGTGGTGATTGCTCAGAGTTTTGCTATATCTGGAAATGTTGATCATAGCATTTCATATGGTGGGGTGGTTATTAATTAAATGGAGGAAATATTTTTATCACCGGAGTGGTTTTATTATTAATATGGTGATATATCTATATGGAGATGACATTGATCTTTGGTGGGTGACCATTTTTGTGGCTATGATTATTTTGAGTTGAATTCCTGGGAGTTTCTTCAAACCTAGAGAAGAGTTCTGTGGTTGTTGTTTTTTTTGGTTTCGTGATTATTTGAGGCGAGTGGCATTGCTACACTGTGGTCCTATGGAGATGTTGTGCATTTTTTATGTTCACAAGTGTGTTATTTTTGGAGGCATATAATTGCTGCATTACGAGTTTATCGTAGTTTTTTATCCCGAATAGGTGATAATTTTTTTTTATAATTTGGCAGTGTCATGTGAGAGTTACGTCTTCGAGACAATCTTTGGGCAGCTTAGTCATATCCTGGAGTTAATTTAGTGAAATGTGCTTACGTGATTTCAGTTAGAACCTTTTTTTGAGAATCATGAGTTTCCGAACTTCCGAGTCTAACTAGACATTTTTTTTGTGCCGCAGTTTGAGCACATGTGTCTGCAGGTGGATTTTCTGCTGACAAGCGCTGCGATGAGTCCGGTGTGCTGATTCCTTTCCTCTAGTGGTGATTGCTCAGAGTTTTGCTATATCTGGAAATTTTGATCATAGCATTTCATAAAAGAGCATGTGTGAGAGTTGCTTTCTGACTGTGTCCAGTCGCATGAATGGTTGCGATGGCGAAATTTCGTAGCTATACATGTGGCATTTCTTGGGGAAAAAGTGGAGCTATGAATATCATGCATAAATTATGTGTTTTGTGATTGGGAAGTTTACTTGTGATTATCTTTTTTTTATTTTTCTTCCTTTTCCTACGAGAGATGTAATCGGGGATTTAGCTTTAAATAGCATTTCTTTTTGGACGGGTGATGTAATTTGTCGGGGTTGTGATTTACATAAATGGGCGTTTGACATTAAGTCTTTGTAATTAATTATGTGAGCAGTAAAGGGGTTTTTGCTGTTAAAAATTGGAGATTTTTACTGATTTTGTGACTTGTTGTAATATCAGAGCTTGAGAGAACATTTTTTATTTTGGGTTTGGGTCTTTATGTGATTTTATCTTCTTGGGCTCATTATCTTTTTTCCTTTTTTTTTTGCTTGTGGGAACATTCGAGTTTGAAATGTGAATGAAGAAGTCCGTGGAGTTACTATGAGTTCTGGATTGTGTGTGCTGATGTATGAGTTTGGAGAATTGAGTTAGAGAACTTGATATTTTTTTTCTCCTTTGCGAGTTGTCATAGTGACTTGTGATTTAGTGGTCATATTAAATGGAGTTAATTGGGAGACGTTCAGTTAGTATTTCTGACTTTTTGAAGTCACTGTTTGATAGAAGTAGTATGTCTGGGGTTAATTCTTTTTTGATTGACCGATGACTTGACTGACATACTAACACACCATAATCGTCGTTCCCCAATGCTAGCAAGACGTCCACCAGCCGTGCAGAGATGTTGCTGTCATTTATCCAGGGTGATTACGAGAGTTTCTATGATTCTACAGAGTTCTACAGCTATTTTTTTTTATCTACAGAAGCCGTTAGAAGTCTTCTACAAGGAGGGAGGCATTCCGTCTTCCTACAGCATACTACAGTCTGTGCTGGAAGTTGCAGACAAAGGGGGATTTTCAAGAATCCAAAATGCAGAAAAGATTTATACATCTAGTGATATTTGAGGTGAAATGTGATAAGACTTTACTTTGTGATGCCAGAGACGGGCAGTTATTACTATTTTTTTTGAGCCGGCCAATGTTTTCTTATATATATAAGCTGTTTTGTTTTACCAGTTGCTAGGCAGGAGCTAGCAATTTTGGGTGGCCGAGCTCTGTGAGATGAAAGGGGTTATAATTAATAATATGTTTAATATGCCAATGTGATATGCTGTGACCTTTTTGGAATGCGCAGATTACCCATAGAGACAGAGCCGAAGCAACGACCTGAGAAAGCTGATAAGTCATTTCTGTGATGGCGTGATATGAAGTTGCATAGTTAAGCGGGTCAATGTTCGTCAGTTCATGTGGTCTTGTTCAAGTGCCTTTGAAAAACTGGCTGCGGCCAGTTACATGGGACGTTGACGAAGTGTGCATTCATATGTACGTGTGCGCTTCTTCTATTGAGAATGGCATCTTTGGCCAAGTCTATGGGGAGACTTTCAGAGACGTCTGTGAGAGAAAGGCAGAATGCTGGGGATAGCTCTGCGAAAGTTTATTTACTTGTGTGTGTGATTTCTGGGCTGCAATGGGTAAGTGTACCTAACTTTAGCCAAAGGGATGGCTTGTTGTCTGTTTGACATTTGTAAAAATGTCATATTTCATTTAAGCTATTGACTTTGTCTTTACAAGTGCGTATACTTAATTGTGTGTTCTCCTGTCTTTGTAACAGACGATTCTGGCAAGGGGACCAAGAGTTCTAGGGGGCCGAGGGTCCTGGGTGGAGAGATTGGTGTGACTAATTACTGATTAAGACATTTACATATTGGGGGTTTAACTAAGTTAGTTAGTCTGAGAGACTTGAGTTATTATCTTTCCATTGTTAAATAAACGTTATATTTTTCCATATCTCTGACTCTCATTTGATGACCTGTTAGAATGGAGAGAGAGAGAGGGAGAGGCGAAGGCTATGCCAGCGGTCGCTTCGAGAGAGAGAGAGAGAGAGAGATTGTGTGTTATCAGTTTGCCTTAACGCTTCGGGTTTCACGCGTACCAAATAAATACGAGATTCCTATCTCGTAACACACACACACACACACACACACACACACACATATATATATATATATATATATATATATATATATATATATATATATATATATATATATATATATATATAATACATACATACATACATATATATATATATATATATATATATATATATATATATATATATATATATATATATATATATATATACTATATACACTTATGTATATATACATGTATATATTTATGTACGTATATATATATATATATATATATATATATATATATATATATATATATATATATATATAGTGTGTGTGTGTGTGTGTGTGTGTTTATGTGTGTGTGTGCGTGTGTTATAAGCAAATAAATAGCAAGCCTGACAGATAGACGAGTAAACATGATCGACTCTTACCACAATACTAATATCACTCACTCTTCTAACATATGAGCATTTCTTTATAGCACAGTTCTATATCTTTTCGTTCACAAGACGAAGAAGCAGAAGTAGAAGAAGCAGCAGCAGCCGAGTCTCCTCGAACCGAAACTCGACGAAAAAAAAAAATAAAAAAAAAAGACCACCCGAGCAAACTTAATTCTAAATTTCCATTAAATGAAATGGAAAATAGCGTTTCTAAAAGGCTCTTCAGTGGCTCCGCTGGCGACGTTGGAGGTCATTTTTGCCACGTAAATTCCTTTTGTTTTTCCGGAAAATATTTACAAATTCTCGTAACGTTGCATTTGCTGTTTCTTAACGCTTCGCGCCCACTTTCCGTTCATTCTCCTAATTGTCACTAAAAGGTGCGTTCAAATAAGGATTCCAAGACGCTTTCTTATTTTAGGTTAAACTTATACACTCACTTTACTTAATATATATTGCAAAACGTTTAAAAAAGCGTTATAATTGTAACAGAAATTACACACACACAAAAAAAAAGAAAAAAACTAAAAGGAACGAGTAAGTTATTGGACTTTTTTTTTTTTATTTGTTTAAGATAACTTATGCAATCGTTTTACTGACTGTGTTTGTTCAAGTTACGTTGTGTTACTTATTATATATATATATATATATATATATATATATATATATATATCTAATATACATATATATATATATATATATATATATATATATATATATGTATCTTATATGTATATATATATATTATATATATATATATATATATAGTATGATATTATATATATATATATATATATATATATATATATATATATATATAATATTATATATATATATAGTATATATATATGGATATGTATATATATATATAGTATATATATATATAAAATATAGTATATATATTAATATATATATATATATATATGTATCATATATATGTATGTATGTATATATATATATATATATAGTATATTGTATATATATATATTATTTATATATATATATGTATATATAATATATATCTATATATATATATATATATATATATATATATATATATATATATCGTATACACACACACACACACACACACACATATATATATATATATATGATATATATATATATATACTATATATATATATATATATATATATATATATATATATATATATATATATATGAGTGTGTGTGTATGTTCTTTCATTAAAAATGAAGGACTGTTTTCAAATCTGCACACAAACTAAAGAAAAAATCATGCAGCTCATAGTGTCATCAACCACTATAATCATAAGAAAAAAATAATTCAATATTAATATTAACATTATAAATACAAGTGGAAAAAAAAGGTATTTTATAAGGCAAAAAAGAAAAAAAGGCTTTAATTCATATCAATTTTTGGCATTTAATCCTGGAAAAACATTACCTAAATGGGTCATTACACTTGTCAAAAATTGGTACCAGTAACCATTTGCCCTAAAATGGGATAATTGGCTCTTGCTATTGCTGAAATAAATGGGAAAATTGTCATTTAATCTTGGCTACAAATGTATAAAGAAGGGGAAAATGGGGATTTATTCCTGGAAAAAATGGAAAAATAAAAAAAACGGTATAAAGACTGAAAAAAATGGCATTAATTCCTAAAATAAATGTAAAAATGGTAAAAAAAAAAAAAAAAAAATTTAAAATTTAAAATGGGTATTTATTCCCTAATTAAATGGAACAATTGAAAAGAAAATGTATAAAGAATTGAAAAATGGTCATTTATTCCAGGAAAAATTTTTAAATTTATAAAAAATTTATAAAGAATGGAAAAATGGGCATTTATTTCTGGAAAAATGGAAATTTAAAAAAGGTATAATGGAAAAATCGGCTTTATCCCTGGAAAAAATTAAAAATTGAAAAAAATATTTAAAAAATGGGAAAATGGGCATTTTTTCCTGGAATAAATGGAAAATAAAACAAAATGCATAAAGAATGGAAAAATGAGCCTTATTCCTGGAAAAAACTGTAAAATTAAAAAAAATGTATAAAGAATGGAACAAATGGGCTTTAATCCTGTAAAAAATGGAAGAATTGAAAAATAAATAATAACGAATGGAAAAATGGACATTTATTCCTAGAAAAAATGGGAAATTTTTTTTAAATGTATAAAGAATGGAAAATGGGTTTATTCCCCGAAAAATGGAAAAATGGTAGAAAAATGTATATAGAATGGAAAAATGGGATTTATTCCTCAAATAAATAGAAAAAATGTTAAAAAATATAAAATGAATGGAAAAAATGGGATTTATTCCTCACATAAATGGAAAAATGTTAAAATATATAAAATGTTTGGAAAAAATGGGCCTTTATTCCTAAAAAAATTTAAAAAAATCTTTATTTGCCTATAATCACTATATGGAAAAATAGCCACTACTAGTAAATCCCGGAAACAACGGATATTTAAACCTTCGAGAAAAGTTCACATTAAGAGCCTATGTCAAACAGGCTGTATTTTACTGCCTTTGATGATCGCGTTACCCCAATACAAAAAAATAAAATAAAAAAGGCCATAAAACCAACATTTGATCAACATGCTGAAATCTCTTAAACATACACCTTTCACAATGTGTTTACTTGTTGCACCTGAATCCCATCACCAATTTTTCCAGCGGCTTTTTTCATTAAAATGGTGCGCGTGGAAACGAAGCAGACACATTTTAAATTAAAAAGTGCCTCTTGTTAAGAAATGTCAGCCATGGATCGCTACGGAAATATGAAATAACAAACATTCATCTACGAGGAGAATGTTGGAGGGGAGGTTGTGGGGGGAATCGAGCTTGTTTTCGTGCTCGTAAACTAATACGTAGGATTAAGCAATTAACCTTAAGGAATCAAAGGAAGAGAGAGATGAAGTGCGGAGTGAATAAGGGAAAGATCAATCAACAGTTCACAAGCAGATGAAAGGAGTGTTTGGTTGTTGGTGTCTGACACTTATCAAACGAACCTTCAAATGAACCTAATGAATTATTTCCTTTCCTAAATGGATTGGATTATAGAATTTTGGCCAAAGTCCAAGGTCATGGACCTAAGAGAGCCATTCAGCGTTGACGCAGTAATGGGCAGTATGAAGGAGGAAAACCTCAGAGCAGTTGTACTGTGAAACTATTGTTAGAGAGGATGGAAAGCCAGATGGAAGAAAGAGAATATGAACGGAGGTCCAGAAAAAGGAACGAAAGAGGTTACAGCTAGGGGCCGAAGGGACGCTGCAAAGAACCTTAAGCAATGATTACAGTGCGCCGCGTGAGGTGTAGTACCGACAGCACCATTCTCAACGGGGTCCTTTCTTAAATGAAATACCGAAGATCTTAGCTTAGAGTTCATACTGACTTTGTCTTTCCCTAAGTGAGATGCCTAAGATAACAGGAACTCTAAAATAAGATTCAAACAGTAAAGGTCATTAATGTAGTGACTGGGGTTTGACAACCCCCCCACTCACCCCCTTTCCGTACTACAGGGGAAAAATTATTTTTCTTGACTTTAAGTTTCGTTCCTTCAGTAACAGCACTTCATGTCTGATGGGTTTAGCTAGTATGCAGTTCTGTGCAAAACAGTAACAATCTTATCTTGTAACATTTATTGTGGTACTTTGTGGAAGTCATAGATTGATGACTAATACAAAAGTGTCATGTTTTTGCTCGTGTCCATCTACTTGGCTCCATACAAGACTGATCTCTATAGCCCAATCACATCACCCTCAATAATTCCTCGAAAAATATATTTCAAAAAAAGTTAAAAGATATGTTCATACAAAAGCAAAGAGAATTAAAAAGGCCCTAAGTTAAGGTTTTCGAGATGCTTAGAATTTAATTTTGAAGCCGAACACTTAAACAAAGCTTATGGATGGCATTCGGAAAGTATATTTTTAAAAAACAAATTAAAAAATATGCTCATATAAAAGCAAAGAAACTTAAGCATGCCTTAAGTTTTCGCGATGCTTAGAATTTATTTTTAGAAGCCGAACACTTACGGTGAAAACACTTAAACAAAGTTAAGGTTTGCACAAGTATGTGTATAACTTTCACAGCAATTATGCTTAGACGGATTCGAGACAGAGTTGAGTCTACTGTCCTTGTCGCCCAGTCCTCGTCAGGATATTGAATCCGGGTTTTCTTGTTAGTCTCTAATTTAATAATTAAGCATTATGTAGTTAATGTGCCGCGCTGTCGAAAATCTCAGTTCCAGAGGTCGTTTATTCCACATACCGATGGACTGTAGAAGTTGAGTTGAGTTCAATATAGGATTCAGGCCAAAGGCAAAGCACTGGGACCTATGACGTCATTCAGTAAAAAGGTTTGAAAGGTGTAACAGGAGGAAAACCTCAAAGCAGTTGCACTATGAATTAAGTGTTAGGAGAGGGTGGAAAGTAAGATGGAAGAAAGAGAATATGAAAGGAGGTACAGTAAAAGGAACGAAAGTGGTTGTAGCTAGGGGCGGGGGGTACGCTGCAAGGAACATCAAGTAATGCCTACAGTGTACTGCAGGAGGTTCACTGATGGCACTACTATCTGCTACGGAGGTTGCGTAGTTGGAACTACAGAGCTTCAAGCGGAAATGCAATGCATCACTACCCTAATAATATTCTTCTTGCATTTTAATAATGATCTGATCATCTATTTATTATTTTATTTGTTTCATAATAAGCCGGATCTCATCTTTCAGTATCTCCCCTAACTTCCTCCTACTTCTTCCTAATGAACACCTTAATATTCTTTGGAAGCTTGAATTTCAAGTCAATGGATCCCTTTGGTGGGCTTGTTCCATATGAATAAGTTTCATCAACTGAATAACAATAATGCAAGCCAATAACTAATATATAACAAAGCCTCGTTTTTCCGATACTGATGATAATTCCAAATAATGCATTGCATGGTCTCATTGCAACGCTATTTGCATTAATCAGCAGTGTCTAATGAAGCCACATTCATCACAAACTCCGTCTATAAAAAGAAATAAATAAAACTCGTTTTAGATATGACTAATGCCAATGCATGCCGTTGTGGGCCCGTTGTAATATGTTCAACATATATCGCGTGACGCAATAAATTATCAGGGACGTAGAATTCTATCGTTGCATTAGCATGCTGTTTTATACTTGTTTTAATATATTCCGCGCTGGAAAGGCAGTTGGGTGAAAAATATTCTGTGATTAGTCCCATTTCATTTGGAAAATAATTTCTTTCGCCTGAAACTTTGCTATTGTTAGTGAGCAGGTTAAACTAAATAAAAGTGTTTTAAAAATTGAAGCAAATGGGAATTAAAAGTTACACAATAATTAAAACATCAAAAACAGCGAAACGCTATGAAAGTCACCTGAAGTGTCGAATAAAACTAAGCCACTATAGTTTCCATGCCATCTCCATAAATTTCTAGAGAGAGAGAGAAGAGAGAGAGAGAGAGAGAGAGAGAGAGAGAGAGAGAGAGAGAGAGAGAGAGAGGCTCAAGTATGCTAGTACAAACACTAACATATTCTTAATTATTAAAGAAATCATTATTCATAAAAAACTAATTCATATTAAGTGATAAGTCACATTAAATGTAAATAGTCCGTTAATCCTTTGTTTCTGATTGAATAATGACGCTGCCAAAGATATCAATCGATTAAATGGACCGTGAAGTTGTAACATGAATTCTTACGCATACGTCACTAGTTGTGATAGCTGCTGATTACATAAGAATTGTTTTTTCAGATTTAAAATAACTACTCGTAGTTACAGACAATGATTACAGAAGAATTTTTTTTTCAGATTTAAATAACTACTCATATACTCTGTTTTTTTCCATCTGTCCACCCGCCTATGGTGTTTGCGTATGGTAACACTGCGTCCCGGGCTTTAGATAGTTACGCTATGTGTAAGTTTTAGGTAAATAAAAGGATATCTGGGTGTACATTTGCAACTGAAAAGTGTTTTAATAATTTACTGTATGCGAAATACACCGTTAATATTCGAAATAGGATATTATTATAATTGTTGAATGTAAGTTGAATGTAACTATCTAAAGCCCGGTACACAGTGTTACCATACGCAAACACTACAGGCGGGTGGACACATGGAAAAAAACCGAGTATAGTTACAGGCAATGATTACAGATGAATTGTTTTTCTCAGATTGAAATAACTACTCGTAGTTACAGACAATGATTACATAAGAATTTTTTTTTTTTTTTTTTTTTTTTTTGGATGTTCTCTTAAAGATTTTTATGTCTTTGCACCATCTGCTCTCACAAATATAAAAGTATCGTGGATGTAATGAATGTTATTGTGGGAGTAATATGCCTTAATGCATTTTTGTCTATTTGTTAATTTATTCATTTATTTTTCGTTATAATAAGTGGAATCTCTCTTCTTTCTGTATTTCCCTTTACCTCCTCTTAATCCTTCCTATTGAACCCCTTAATATTCTTTGGAAGCTTAAAAGAATTTCAAGTCAGTGGCCCCTTTGGTGGGCTTGTTCCATATGAATAGGTTTCATCTTCTGAATAATAATAATAATAATAATAATAATAATAATAATAATAATAATAATAATAATAATAATAATAATAATAATAATAATAAGCTTGTTGTAAAAAATACACCCTGGCCCTGAACAATGTTGTACTAAACGAGTCACTTTAGGGAAATGGGTCACCACTATAGCAAGAGAAAATGGTGAGTGAATAAGAATTATGTTTCCTAAAACTCTTTGTCAATAACCTTATCTACTGCCATAACCAGCTATATATATCTAAGACTCAAGTGGGCATGCAAAAACCACATTGAATTGCTTATTTTAAAGAGTTACTGGATGTCAATCATCAATACTACTTGATCTCAATATTTGCTGTAATAAAAGTAAATTAAAACTGTCTGATCTCCGTCCTCAATCTCCTTTTTCGCGCCATTCATTAAATAAAGTGATCACTGGGATCTCACGATATAATAAAATGGTGGAAAAAATGAACGTAGGGCTGACCAACATATTTTACACGTCTTTGTTAGTTCCTGCCTACCATGAGAAACTGAGTAATAGGTCGATGGTCGCATTCTCTTTGAGCAAAGATGATCAAATGGGGACACCATGTATCCTGTGGTATACTGAACCGCCATCACACACACACACACACACACAGGTTTGTTTGGATAAGCCAGAGGGATTTGTATGTAAACGCCAAAAGAATTCCCGTGCATGCACTCAACTCTATTAGTTTTGTTTTTTTATTTTTTTTTAATACTGAAATAACCAGGCCCTTGGCCAACGCGGAACCACAGTAAATTATTTCTGGTGGTTACAAATTCGTTTCTCGATATAATGTGGTTCGGATCCCACAATAAGCTGTAGGTCCCGCTCCCGTTCCTAGGTAACCAGCTGGTTCCTAGCCACGTAAAAATATCTAATCCTTCGGGCCAGCCCCAGGAGAGCTGTTAATCAGCTCAGGGGTCTGCTAAAACTCAGTGGTCTGGTAAAATTAAGATATACTTAACTTTTACACTATAGGTGTTATTCAAGGGTGTATGCATCGCCCAGCTACACGTAATTTTAGCTTTTTTTTTTTACCCTTCTGCTGTCTAACCTCTCTGACTGTATTACTTCTTGGTGCATCTGTCGGGTTTTCTCACAGTGCCACCTTTGAGAGCCAAATGACTGAAAGTGTCACGCCCCTAGGTGGGCACAAATATTCCTTTATGGTTGTGGCGGTTAAAATTGCAAGTTTCGTTGGATAAACTGTATACTTTTTATTAATATAAACTGAATATAAGTAGCGGAGACTAAAGCTCCTAAATATATGAAAGAATTTACCTGGAAATAATTATTATTTATTGCTATCATCAGCAGATGAAACCTATTCAAATGAAACAAGCTTCCAAAAACTATTTTTTTTTATGCGATTATTCAAATCATCATCCCGTATAAGCTATTAAGACTCTTCCCAGAACTCAATCCATCCCCAGGTTCTACAAAACAGCAGCTCTTCGCTGGACGAGTGTGGTTTACTCGCTCGCCTACCGATTCGGGAGTCGCGAGTTCGATTCCCCAGCTCTACCAACGTGGAATTAGAGAAATTGGTTTCTGGTGATTGGAAATTAATCTCTCAATAGAATGTGGTTCGGATCCCACAAAAAGCTGTAGGTCCTGTTGCTAGGTAACCAACTGGTTCCTAGCCACGTAAAAATATCTGATTCTTCGGACCAGCCCTAGGAGAGCGGTTAATCAGCTCAGATGGTCTGGTTCAAATAGGATATACTTCTACAACCTGTTGTCAGCGTAGCCGAGTGTAAACAGCTGTAGGTGCTACTGCGATTTGGGGAATGGCGCTGAATATGATCCTTTGATGTCGAGTTTGCATAATGCATTCTTGAAGAGCTTCTGTCAGCGTCGTGTCATTTCTTATTTACATCTATATTGCCCCGAGTTGCTTGCTGGTTCGACGTCGAAGGCAGTGTTGGGTGGATTCATTGGAATGTTAGGTAATCAGTCTATGTTCCTCGCGTACTTTACCTGTTCGAAATAATGATAAGAAGAGAAGAGCAACACACGGCAAGAGAAGTGATGGACGTGGAGGTGGATGGAACACGAAGGAGAGGAAGACCTAAGACCAGGTGGAGGAGGTTGCATTACAGATGATATGAGGGAGAAGGGAGTACGGGAGGAAATTTTGACACAGTACAGAGGTAGATGGAAGAGACTCATTAAAAATGGCGACCCCGAATAGGGATAAAGCTGGGAAGAAGAAGAAGAAGAAGAAGAAGAAGAAGAATACGGACAGGTAAAACCGTTATTGTCCCTTTACGTGTAATATGTGAAGTACATTGCGTTTTTCAGTATTTTCACGTTTAAGATTTTTCATGTTATTCGTTGTGATCATTATCAATAGACTATATTTTTATGTACGGATAAATATTCGCAAATACGCGGATATACATTGCGTTGATACGGTAGGATTATCATTACTGAATTCTACTGTATTCATTGTCACAGAAATCACAAACAGAATCTCTTAATCTTTAGTTAGCGTCAACGAAACATATGAACGTCTGTTGAACTTAATTCCCTTGGCGGTATACTTACAAAAGAAGTCACTTCATAAAACGCCACTTTTCAATAGCATATCACATTAAACCCATAATGTTGTATCCTATGACCCATAGGTGATTTTACGACCAAAAGCTTAAATCGGCAAATTCATCTGACGAACAATTCGCACCGGAGGTCGACCTCCTTCTTCCGAGAAGATCTACAATAATTCGTTAATATTTTACTGATCTCCAATAGTGTTATTTCTGTAAACAAAGTAATGTAAATTTTTCCAATAGTTTACCAGTTCAGTCGAATTCCCATTGTGCATAAAATATACAAACAAAATACACCTTCTGGAAGGATTTTAAATTCCTTCGAAGGAAGAAATTTTTTTTTTTTTTTGTTGGGGAAGGACAGAGTAAAAAATACAGCAAGATTTCCTGTTTGTTAACAACAATGTGCAAGTAAACTATATATTTCCTTAACCCAGTAAATGCTAATTAAGCATAAAGCTGTGACCCCGACCACGCAACCCTACCAAGAATTATAAAAAGGACAAGGACTAATGGGAACGCCATCAAGACATGCTTTACACAACCACATCAACAAAATTTAAACACAACCCACCAAGATGTGCTATACACAACCCCATCCAGAAATGCTTTACACAACCCTATCAAGAAATGCTTTACACAACCCCATCAAAAAATGCTTTACACAACCCCATCAAGAAATGCTTTACACAACCCCATCAAAAAATGCTTTACACAACCCCATCAAGAAATGCTATACTTGAACCCATCAAAAAATGCTGTACACACAACCCATCAAGATATGTTATACACAACCCCATCAAGACATGCTTTACACAACCCCATCAAGACATGCTATACTTGAACCCATCAATAAATGCTGTGCACAACCCCATCAAGATATGCTATACACAACCCCATCAAGAAATGATATACACAACCCCATCAAGAAATGCTTACACAACCCCATCAAGGCATGCTATACTTAAACCCATCAACAAATGCTGTACACCACAACCCCATCAACAAATGCTGTACACAACCCCATCACGAAATGCTAAACACAACCCCATCAACAAACGCTGTACACACAACCCATCAAGATATGTTATACACAACCCCATCAGAAATGTTTTAACACAACCCCATCAAGATATGCTAAATACTGTACACAACCCCATCAAGATATGCTATACACAACCCCATCAAGAAATGATATACACAACCCCATCAAGAAATGCTTACACAACCCCATCAAGGCATGCTATACTTAAACCCATCAACAAATGCTGTACACACAACCCACCAAGAAATGATATACACAACCCCATCAACAAATGCTGTACACAACCCCATCAACAAACGCTGAACACACAACCCATCAAGTTATGTTATACACAACCCCATCAAGAAATGTTTTACACAACCCCATCAAGATATGCTATACTTAACCCCATCAACAAATGCTGTAAACACAATCCCATCAAGAAATGCTTTACACAACCCCATCCAGATATGGTAAACACAACCCCATCAAGAAATGATATACACAACCCCATCAACAGAGGTTATGCACAATCCATCAACAAATTATATATACAAACCAATCAACAAAGGTTATACACAAACCCAACAAGAAATGCTATACACAACCCCACCAATAAATTCGACACACAACCCCATCAAAGAAATGATATACATAACCTCATCAACAAATGCTATACTTAACTTCATCAACAAATTCTACACACAACCCCATCAAGAAATGCTATATACAATCACATCACAACCACATCAAGAAATGCTATACTTAACTTCATCAACAATTATTATAAACACAACCACATCAAGAAATGCTATACGTAACCCCATCAACAAATGCTATATACAACCACATCAACAAATGCTATACACAACTCCCATCAAGAAGCGTGAATTGGACAGGAACTAGTGGGCACACCGTAACCATTCCAGCCCTTAGCTTCTAACTACCGTTCAGCGGAATAGTGGAACGGTCGAAAGCTCAGGCTGTCCATTAAGCAAGTAAATATTGAATTAAAAAAACTGGGACCTATGAGGTCGTTCATCGCTGGAAAGGAAATTGATAATAAAACGGTTTGAAAGGTGTAACAGGAGGAAAACCTCTAACCAGCTGCGCTATGAAACAATAATTGTCAGGAGAGGGCTGAGAAAAGCAAGAGAATATGGACGGAGGTACAGTAAAAGGAATGAAAGGAGTTCCAGCTAGGGGCCGAAGGAGACGCTGCAAAGAATCTCAAGTAATGCCTACAGTGCAACCTCACGCGCATTACGCCCTTACAGCGCTAATAATCATGAAAAACATGCAATCAAATCTTGCAGAGAGAGAACAACGTATGGATGTCTTTTCTATACATTTCAATAATGTCGACAGCATTTAACGGAAAGGCACAAAAAGAGTTTGCCATCCTCCAGCCGTTTTTTCGACTGAAAACCTGCCACTGTTCCTGAACTTTCCACCAAGAAGGAACAGAAACGACAACGTTTTAAGGGAGTTAAAAATCGAGAAGCTTTAGAACATTTGAAAATGGCAAACTGTCGCCACGCTCAGAAAAAAAAACACAGCAACGAAACAGTTAAAAGGGCAAAACTATTATTTGAGCTGTCAGTGAGAACTAGACTATTGTATTGTGAATTCTACTATTTACTAGGACAACTGAGAGAGAGAGAGAGAGAGAGAGAGAGAGAGAGAGAGAGAGAGAGAGAGAGAGAGAGAGAGAGAGAGAGAGAGAGTCTCTTCATTTACTCTAAATTGGTGAAAACAATCTTAGAATTCCATCTTCATGTGTTACTTCAGTTGGGTGTAGACGATGAAAAACATTATAATAATAAATTTTATATAAATTATGAGCTTAGCTTATTCTCATTCCTTAATTCCTTATCAAACTATAAAATATCTACTTGACTTTATCTATGTAAAAGAAAAAAATAAAAGAGAGAGAGAGAGAGAGAGAGAGAAGAGAGAAGAGAGAGAAGAGGAGAGAGAAGAGAAGTTTTTTAAGTATTCTGCGAGAAAAATCTTATCTACCTGGGTATGTTTCACGCGATCTCAACTGTTGCTTAAATTGTACTGCTGCCCCTGCAATGGGCATATGCAACAAAAGGTAAGGGAGTGGTTATTCTAAACAAGAACGATTATGTACAAAAAATGGAAACTATCTTGTCTGACAGTTCGAAGTTTGAGGCCCATGGCGAACCTTCCTTTCTTGATATATATAAGCGAGAAGACAAGATTAACAGATTTCTAAGGAAAATTAAAAATGATAACATCATAAATGATACTACTTATCAACAACTGTTCGTCACTGGTTCATCTTTTAGTGTTCTTTATGGGCAACCAAATTCATAAACCTGACCTTTACCTTTAGGACAATTATGGCTGCTTATAAAAATCCTTCTTTCTCTATCTAAAATTTTTAGCTGGACTTTTATCTGAATATAAGTATAATGAATACTCTTTAAAAAATGGATATGATCTTTCACAACTGATTACCGGACAAGATGGAGATTACTATATGGTTAGTTTTGACGTTGAGTCTCTATTTACCAACGTACCTCTTAATGAAACCATCAACATTATACTTAACAAAATATTTATTGACGAAGATACAAATTTCCATGGTTTTAATCGGGCTATTTTTAAATTTACAATTACTCGATCTTGCAGTGCAAGATTCGATGTTTGTATTTAATCAGCGACTCTAGTCGCAGGTCGATGGAGTTGCTATGGGTTCTCCTTTAGACCCCATTTTTGCAAATTTTTTTATGTCTCATTTGGAGTCTGAGTTTTTAAACCGGTGTGATTCTAACTTTAAGCCCTCATTATATCGTAGATATGTTGATGATACCTTTGCCTTGTTTCAGCACCCATGGCAATGTTATTCTTTTTTAGAGTATATTAACAACTTTCATCCTAATATCAAGTTTACAATGGAAGTAGAGAACGATGATTGTTTACCTTTTTTAGATTTGAAAATTACCAGAACTAACTCTGAGTTCTCCACGTCAGTCTATAGAAAACGTACTTTTACTGGACTTGACTAACAACATTTATAGTTCGTGTCAACAATCTTTTAAACTTAATACTATTCACACTTTGGTTAATAGAGCACTGAAATACTCTTCGTCTGGCAACTATTTCACATGGAAATTACTTTTTTGTTGGGTTTCCTTCAAATTCTAATTCATATCCACTCGAAATTGTTCAAAAAACCCACATTACAAAATAATTACGAAATTCTTACAGCCACCAATACCTCCTAATTTTAATGTCTCCAAAAGACTATTTTATGTCACGATCCCTTATATTCTGACTTGAAAATTTACATCCAGCCTCACACGAATTATTGAACATGAGATACCATGCCTTAAAGTTAAGCTCATATCTAGCAATCCCTGCACAACTGGTTCCTTTTTTAACTATAAAGATCGCTTTCAGCCTTTTATGCAATCCAACGTTATATATAAATTTACATGCCCTGGATGTCCGGGCTCTTACGTCGGATCAACTCGAAGGCTGTTAAGGGTCAGATATTGCTCTCACTTGGGCTTCAGCTTTCGTACTGGTCAGAGAATAAAACAACCTGAATTTTCCAACATCAGGAATCATGCCTCTCATTGCAAAATAGAAGTACAAAAAAGAACAGTTTTCCATAATAGACCATGTCAAACAGCCTGACCATTTAACTACCCTCGAGACTTATATATCGAGGCTTGTTCCCTCCCTCAAACAGTAATACGTCCTCAGCAACTCTGTACCTGGCATAGTTGAAGTCGTTCATTTTAAACGTGTCTTAGTTCATTCCATCTTCTCTCCTCACAATGAAACGGTTGGTGTCTTAAGCAGTCTCTTTTAACCTGTTTTTTACTTTGTTCTTTTATATCATTTTAAGACTATTTTTAGTATATGTGAATTCCTGTTTTTTTGCACTTTTATTGTATTCTAATTATGTGTCTTTATGTTCTTTCAGACTGATGATGCACAGAGAATTTAATGCGAAACGTTTCTTAGAATAAATCGTTCATTATTACATCTCGTATCATGGACATCCCCTGGATGTTTTATATATTTATTTAAATTGTCATTATTACAGCTCGTATCATGGAAATCCCGGATGTTTTATCCCCTGGTATTGTTTTTATATATATATATATATAAATATATATATATATATATATATATATATAATAATATATAATATATAATTAGATAAATTGTCATTATTACATCTTGTATCATGGACATCCCCTGGATTGGTTTTGTTAATATTATTGAAATTGTTCATTATTTACAGTCGTATCATGGACTGCAACCTGGATGGTTTAATATATATATATTATATATATAATATCATATAGTATATTATATAATGCTTATGATATCTATTTATAATATATATATAAATAAATTTTGTGAGAGAGAGATAAGTATCTAGATATATATAGGAATATAATGAATAGATAGAAAGAGATAAGATATACAGATTTAAATTATATACAGACTTGTCTTCTTTGGGTTCGCAACAAAACAGACAAGACAGGCAGGCAGCCACGAGATATTTAGAGCACAAATATGTTTGTTTATCAGCTGTTGAGCAAACCAGGGGCTACAACCTTTTTATCATTAAGGACGAATCCAGCCGGGACCAGATGAGGAAAATAACGCTTCGTAAGAGCTAGTAATTGGAATTGAAATTCCAAATCCCCTAATCCGCGGGAAAATGACTTTGGTGATGGAATTCATTATAATTGCAGTTATGCAACATTTTCCATTGAATTTAGTTTAAATTGGCCAACAATGCATTTTCCTCACTTTAGTGAATAATACGTTATAATCTCTCGTACAAATTAGTCATCAAAATCAGACAATAGAAGGATATTCTCATTGGAAAATCTCATTTTCTCTGCCAACAATAGAGAGAGAGAGAGAGAGAGAGAGAGACCTTACCTTACAGACCTTACATCTTGTTCGGTTGCCCCAGTCCCTCAGTGTGAGGCACCTCTATGTCTACAGAGAGTTGCTAGTACATCTTCCGGTATATTTTTGCATCTTCCAATCTTGGATGGTCTGGATGCAGTTTAGATATTTGTCGAGCTTATTCTTAAACACATCTACGCTCACTCCTGATATATTCCTCAGATGAGCTGGCAACGCATTGAATAGACGCTGCATTATCGATGCTGGTGCGTAGTGGATTAATGTCCTGTGTGCTTTCCTTATTTTTCTGGTATAGTTTTGGGCACTATTAATCTACCTCTGCTTGCTCTTTCTGATATTTTAGTTCCATGATATTTTCTGCTATTCCTTCTATCTGTTTCCATGCCTGAATTATCATGTAGCGTTCTCTTCTCCTTTCTAGACTATATAATTTTAAGAATTGTAGTCTTTCCCAGTAGTCTAGGTCCTTAACTTCTTCTATTCTAGCTGTAAAGGACCTTTGTACACTCTCTATTTGTGCAATATCCTTTTGATAGTGTGGGTACCATCATATTGCAATATTCAAGTGGACTACGAACATATGTTTTATAAAGCATAATCATGTGTTCAGCTTTTCTTGTTTTGAAGTGCCGTAACAACATTCCCATTTTTGCTTTACATTTTTGCCAACAGAGTTGCTATTTGATCATTGCATAACATGTTCCTATTCATCATCACACCAAGGTCTTTAACTGCTTCCTTATTTGTGATGGTCTCATTATTAGGTCCCTTATATGCATATGGCTTCTTTCTCTGTCCTCCATAATTTATTGATTCAAATTTATCAGAGTTAAATACCATCCTATTTACCTCTGCCCAATCATATACTTTGTTAAGGTCTCTTTGTAGAGCGTTCCTATCTTCATCACAAGTAATTTCTCTACTTATTCTTGTGTCATCTGCGAAACTACTCACTACCGAATCCTTAACATTATTGTCTATGTCTTCAATCATAATACAAACAGTATTGCAGCTAACACCGTACCTTGCGGCACACCGATATTACCTTGGCTTCATCCGATTTCTCGTCGTTTGCAATAACTATCTGTTTTCTGTTGCATAAAAAATTCTTTTAACCAATCTTCCTACTTTATCCACGATATTGTGTTTTCTAATTTTTTTCGCTAATATATTAGGTGGCTACTTTATCAAAAGCTTTTGCAAAGTCTAAATAAACCACATCTGTTTCATTTCCGCTTTCAATATTTTTGAATATGTTCTCACGGTGGACTATCAGTTGGGTTTGTGTACTTTTTCCGGGTACGAAACCATGTGTCCTTTATTAAACAAATAATTTTTTATTAAATGTTTCATAATATTTTTCTTCATTACCCTTTCATACACTTTCATAATATGTGATGTTAGACTCACAGGCCTATAATTACTTTGCCTCTAGTCTTGATCCACTTTTGAAAGTAGGGGTAATATATGCTAATTTGTGCTCATCATATATCTTGCCTGTATCTACACTTTGTCTTAATATATTGCAAGTGGCTTTGCGATAGAATGAACTACTTTCTTTAACAAAATAGCAGGAATTCCATCAGGCCCTGCAGCAGCTCCATTTTTAATTTCATTAATAGCCTGCACAATATCAGCTTCATTAATATCTATGTCAGCTAAATATTCACTATTTTCATCCTTATCTTCTATATCATTATCTTCATTATCTATTCTAGGGGTGAATTCTCTCTTATATCGTTCTGCCAGAATGTTTGCAAATTTCCTTTTTTCATTCGTTAATCTCCCTTCAATTCTCAGAGGGCCTATTTCTATTCTTCTTTTATTCATCTTCTTCGCATATGAGTATAATAGTTTTGGGGTTTTGCTTGATATTTAATAGGGTTTTTTCTTCCAAGTCCCGTTTTTCATTTTCTTTGATTGTATAATCTTTTGTTCTGCATTTTCTATCTTACTTTTTAGTTCTATAACTTTCCATGCATTTTTTTCTTTTGCAAGACCTTTTTTCCACTTTCTGATTTTCTGGAACAGATCCTTCTGTCTCTTGGGTATGCATGAATGATGTTTACTTTTCTTCTTCGGTATATATTTTTCCACTATTTTCTCCAATATTTTATATAATATCTCCGTATTTACCCTTATGTCATCACTTACGAAATGTTATCCCAATCTTTGTTTAATTCTTCATTAATTTCTGACCATTTTATATTTTTACTGTAGAAGTTGTGATTTTCCATATCCTTCCCACTTTTTCATTTCTTGCTTATCTCTATTTTCACTTGCTTTGGAATGAACTGTTAATTCTATGACATTATGGTCTGAAATACTCGCATTATAAAACTATTATTTCTTTAACATAATTCATCTCGTTCACAAATACTAGTCTAAAGTATTTTCCTTTCTTGTTGGCAGGTGATTTATTTGTTGAATGTTGTATTCTAGTAGCATATCTAATAGCTTTTCAAATTGCCTCTTATCTTCTGCACTACTATTACTCTCTTTTTTTTATATGTATAAGTACAACCACAATCTCCTATTCGTTCTTTCCATTCTACGAAAGGAAAGTTGAAGTCACCAGATAGGAGAATAGGTCCAGTCCTTGTGATTTCTACATATATCATCCAATTTTTCAATTATTAAGTCAAACTCTTTAGTATTAGGGGGTCTATATATTACTATGTTCATCAATTTTTCAGATTCAAATTCTACCGCTATTAGTTCACATTCTGAGTTACTATATTTCTCATATATTTTTCCTTGTTTTTTGTCTTTCCCATATATTGCGGTTCCCCCTTGATTCCTATTTTTTCTATCTGATCTATAAGTTTGGAACCCTTTTATTTGATCATCATTCCCAGTCTCTTGGGAATACCAGGTTTCACTTATATTCATTATATCTATTTCTTTTCATTTTGGGTTAGTTCTTCTAAGTACTTCTATTTTTCTTTTTGAGTTACTCGTAACTAAACCCTGCGCATTCATCACTATGATGGTTTGCGTGTTTTCTCCTCATTTAATACTGGTAGTAATAAGGATTTTCCCATGTCTCTTTCCTGTTCTGTATGTTGTTCTTTTTTTCATTTCCAGAAATTCTGACATTAAAAAATCCAACTTTCCATAATATTTGATCTTCCTTCATCTATATTAATTTTGTGTCTGAATCTGCAATTTTCTCCGTTTCTGCAATATCCTCTTGCATAATAAATACAGTTATTATCTCTTGAGTAGAATTTCGGAGCTGATGCTTTGTAATTTTTTGCTGACACCTCTGCATATCTCATTGGTGGTTTGCTTTTCTCTTTACCTGATATTCTTGATTTCTCTCTTTATTTGTTTCTTCCTTATTTGGATTTTATTACTTGGTTGGTTATTTATTTGATTATGATTCATGGCTACAGGGTGCATATATTTGCATTTTTTTGTCGAACTTACATCCTTTTCCTTCTTTAGGTTTTTACATATTTTTGGATGCAGATCTCTGCAATCATCCCCATATCCATCTAAGTATGCACATTTACCATATATTTCATAGTTTTGACATATCTTAGGATGTTTGTAGTAACTCTTTCTCCAAATCTGCAATTCCCTCTTTTACAAAAGGTTGCAGATTTTGTCTTTCTTGTCTATTTTTTCCTCTTGCCGTCATTGTATAGATCTGGGTAGAGCCTCTTCGGGATTTGCTTTTCTGTTGTCATATCGTAATTTATTTCTTCGTAGGTATGCTGCTTTATTGCCTCATATGTAGTATCATGAGTATCTCTGCATCCATACTTTTATCTTGTTCTTTGTTTTCCTTATTTTTTTCTGTCATTTCATTTTTGTTTACTTCTCTTCCGTTTTCCTCTTCTTTTTCTTCTTCTTCTTCCTCTCCTCTCTTCATCTCAACTATTTGTACATTCAATCTTGATTTAATAACATTGTCTATCCATGATAGACATGTTGAACAAAAAATTCAACAGAGAGAGAGAGAGAGAAGAGAGAGAGAGAGAGAGACGATTGTACCTTTAAGGTTTTATTACTTTTGACGCAAATTATTTTTAGATGACTTTTTAATTTTGGCAGAATAAATGAATCAATAGCTGGGCTATCTAAAATACATCAGAAGATTACAACAACAATAATGCCTGACATTCTCAACTGTCAGGACAACGAACTCAAGCATTAGCTTAGAATGATTCGGTATGAAATTTCTAACCACTGGTATGGTGGCTAGCGCCGTGACATGCCGCTCAGATGTCGTGGAGTTCGCCACCGCCCCCCCCCCCCCCCCCCCCCCCCCCCCCCCCCCCCCCCCCCCCCCCCCCACCCCCCCCCCCCCCCCCCCCCCCCTCTCTTTCCCAGCCAAGGCGATAAAAAAAAAATCACTGGCTCTGTATCATGATCAGTTACCGCTCGTGGCGTCTGCGGTGGGAGGTTAAAGTCGACATTCTTTGTAAGTTTGAATTTCAAGTCAATGACCCTTTGGTGTGCTTTTGGTTCATGTGAATAGGTTTCATCTATTGTAATAATAATAATAATAACCTTTGGAAGCTTGAATTTGAAGTCAATTGCCTCTTTGGTGTGCATGTTTCATGTGAATAAGTTTCATATAATGTAATAATAATAATGAAAACCTTTGGAAGCTCGAATTTGAAGTCAATGGCCCGCCTTCGTTGTGTTTGTTCCATGTGAATAGGTTTCATCTCTTGTAATAATAATAATAATATAACCTTTGGAAGCTTGAATTTTAAGTCAATGGCCTGAAAATAGTAATAAGAAGGATATGGGATATGCCAGTGGAAATTGTACCCATATCATAGGAACACTAGGCACGATCCCAAGATCCCTGAAAAGGAATCTGGAAAAACTAGGGGCTGAAGTAGCTCCAGGACTCGTGCAGAAGAGTGTGATCCTAGAAACGGCGCACATGGTAAATACTACCCACTCGAATTGGAAGGACTGTGATAAAGAGAAAAAGAAAAAAAAATAATAATAATAATAATATTTATTTTAGAAATTAAGAAACTCCGTGTAAGGAGTATATTGCGGGAGGGGGGTGGTGCTAGATCTTGTAAATTCAACCGGATTTCCCCTTAGGTTTCACAGGAGGCATAGAAACAGAGTGGCCATGCTTCAAGGGAATCAAATTCAGGCCATCAGGCGCTACCAAGTTTTTTCATCTGTAGCCTGCGATCTAAAGAGGACCTTTAATTTTTACGCCCAAACTATTTGAAAAGTAAATTTATCGTTGTGCGACTTTATTCATCCAAAATAAACAAGAGGACGACTCTCAGAACTAAACTCAAATATGTAAAAGTATACTTAAGCGGTTAAAATGTAAATGAAACAACTATAGCAGCAGATTTATTATACATACGCTGTATATATCCATCGAAATATGAACAAATTGGCCAATCACTGGCCAATCGTAACGTGCAGGAAAAGCAAACTATAAGAAAAATTGAGAAAACTCGGTATAAAATCAATTCATATAATGCAGCCAGTTTATTAACAACCTTGACAAGGAGGGTCCTCCCCCTCCTCCTCCTCCTCCTCCTTATGTTATTATTATTATATGGCCCTGAGCTGAAATAAAGCATATTATTATTATTATTATTATTATTATTATTATTATTATTATTATTATTTTATTATTATTATTATTATTATTATTATTCATAAGATGAAACGTATTCATCTTATGAATTCAAGCTCCCAAAGAATATGGTGTCCACTAGAAAGAAGTAAGAGAAGCTCAAGGGGAAATACATAAAATAAAAAAAGAGAGATCCCGGAATCCCACTTATTAAAAAATAAAAAATAAACCGTAAAGTTGAAGTTTAAATTTCAGTAATTTCCTAACTCGAGTAAATAATACTTTTGAAGATCGAGATAAAAACACAAGGCAAAAATATATTCATCTTGGCACTGAGACTTTCGAAAGCGATGAATGATGATGATGATTGATCGAGGAAAAATCAATTACTCTCGGCACACAAAGAAACATCAATACCTAATTAGACGTAAATGCCTCTTCATCGTCATTATTTATTTTTGGACGCGGGTTTCTATTTGTCAATTATGGTAATACTTTTCGTGAATTTTACTCCTGCTTTTGACTTGCTCTGTTTTCAATGTTCATTTCAGCATCTAGAAATTTTTGCAATTTTCTTTTACCCTTTAATTTTTTTTTTTTTCTGTGCCCAAAAGACTTTTTTTTAATGAGATGGTCTGTCTGTCTAGTATAAAAGACTATTGAGATGGCTCTGTCTGTCTACTATAGAAGACTATTGAGATGGCTCTGTCTGTCTATAAGAAGACTATTGAGATGGCTCTGTCTGTCCGTCAGTACTGTTTCTATCCGCCCTCAGATCTCAGAAACTACTAAGACTAGATTGCTGCAAATTGGTATGTTGATCATCCACCCTCCAATCATCAAACGTACCAAATTGCAGCCCTCTAGCATAAGTGGTTTTAATTCTATTCAAGGTTGAAGTTAGCTATGATCGTGCGTCTAGCATCGCTACAGGACAGGTCAAAATCGGACCGTGGGTGAAAGTTTCATGGGCTGCTGCTCATACAGCGTCATCAAGCTGTACAAAAAACTCGATTGCGCCGAAGAAACATCCTGTTAGAATAATAAATGAAAGGGTATGCTTACATACATAATATATATATATATATATATATATATATATATATATATATGTGTGTGTGTGTGTGTGTGTGTGTATATATACTCTACTACGTATATATATATATATATATATATATATATATATATAAACACACATTTATATATAACATATGTATGTGCATATACTTAAATATATGTATATAAATGTGTATATATAATATATACATTATAGTATATATAACCGCAGGCATAAAACAAGCCACACATTAATGAAACCTGTTGTTCTGGCATCAATCCAATGGAAACGGAGTCATGTGTGATGCCTATATCCCCTTTAAAGCCAAGATAATTCAATGGGACCTTTTCGGATCGCGTGGCATATACACCAGTTGTCATATTCGCTCACTGAGCGGTTTCTATGGATATTCAAGAGGAACGTAAAAAATAAACTCGAAGTGTATCCATGCAACGACTCTAGCACTATGTATACTTGTATTCATAAGGATAACCTGGTAAGTTTTCATTCATTTCTTATTACTCGCGGAGGATTCATGTTTCTGAGCATGGAAGATGGCGTCAGGTTTTCGCTCCGGCTCCAAAAATGATCCTGGAATAGATTGGTTCATCAGCTGAACCGGAAACAACAAGGCGAAGAATCAAGGACATGAGGTGTATCTGCGCCTTGGAAGCCAATAGATTTCTCTCTCTCTCTCTCTCTCTCTCTCTCTCTCTCTCTCTCTCTCTCTCTCTCTAGTCCACAAAGAGCCAGTAGGGATACATATCAAATATCCTCTCTCTCTCTCTCTCTCTCTCTCTCCTTTTTAGCCCACAACAGAGCCAGGAGGGATACTTACCAAATATTCTCTCTCTCTCTCCTCTCTCTCTCTCTCTCTCTCTCTCTCTCTCTCTCTCTCTCCTCTATCCACAACAGGAGGCAGGAAGGAAACATACCAAATATTCTCTCTCTCTCTCTCTCTCTCTCTCTCTCTCTCTCTCTCTGTCTCCTTTCTAGT
>NC_087215.1:65880738-65885738 GCF_015104395.2 Macrobrachium nipponense | reverse complement strand
CAGTTTCACAGACGACCTATACTCGGTTTTTTTCCATCTGTCCACCAGCCTATGGTGTTTGCGTATGGTAACACTGCATCCCGGGCTTTAGATAGTTACATTCAGCTTACATTCAACAATTATAATAATATCCTATTTCGAATATTAACTGTGTAATTTTCATACAGTAAATTATTAAAACACTTTTCAGTTGCAAATGTACTCCCAGATATCCGTTTATTTACCTAAAACTTACACATAGCGTTACTATCTAGAGCCCGGGACGCAGTTTTACCATACGCAAACACCACAGGCGGATGGACAGATGGAAAAAAACAGAGTATAGTATGTATACGAGAGAAGGAATAAATTGTATGTATACTCTCAAAGGTGCTAAACCACTTACGTGACTGTGTATTTTAGTCTGCAAAAGCTCGACTCTATATAGAGAGTTTTCAGTGAACATTTGTGAATGAGAAAAATATGATCATTGCCAGTTTACTCGAGTCTGCAAAAGCTGTAAGTACTTTAAAAACGTTACCTTTCCAGAAGTCATTTATTATAGAAGGATTATTCAGAGCTTTACATTGACAGGCCAACAATCTCTATTATTTCTACTCGCTATACTTACTGTGTGTATGTGTCTGTATATATGTTTGAGTGTGTGTGTGTGTGTGTGTGTATGTGTACGTGTGACTTACTGTGTGCATGCATGTACATTTGTGTGTGCGTGTGTGTGTTTTGTAGGCACTGACAACAAAAAGATTGAAACCCCATTCTTAATCGCAATACTTTGGATACCCAAGAGAAACGTCCAAAAGTTGATGAATTATTTTGTATCTTCCTTTGTCAAAAGCTGGAATAATGATAAGTCATGGGTTCAAAAATCTTGTCGGACACACGTTCTCAACGTCAGTGTGAGAAATGCGAACAATGTGAATTCGTGGAAAAAAAAAAAAAAATCAAAACTTTCATTTGATGAGATGCCCAGGAGGCTTCTCTGAAAAAACGTTTGACAATAAGCATATTTTTTCTACTTTCTTTAATGCAAATTTACCGGGTTACTCAATCAGGAACAGGTTTGCTGACATGTGACAGTTGTCTTGTTTTTTTTCTTCTTCTTCTTTTTTTGTGAAAGGAAGTGATCAACTCTAGCCGATAAACAATAATGGACGAGCAGGCAGGTTCAGTTGCTCCCTAGAAGCGGTCAAGTGAAGATGAGTCGGTCGGCGGCTGCACCCCTTGCGGTGCCAGACGCACGATGCACGGCTAACATAAACCTTAAATAAAATAAGAACTACAGGGGTTAGACGGCTGCAAATTGGTATGCTTGATGATTGGAGGGTGGATGATCAAAAAACCAATTTGCAGCCCTCCAGCCTCGGTAGTTTTTAAGATCTAAGGGCGGACAGAAACTAAAAATGAAAAAGACATAGTTAATGGCTTTTAAAAAAATTCATAAAAAATCATTACGGTTTTGTGTACTTTTGAAATTCAAGGGAAAAACACATAATGGATACGGTTTAGATTTTATGAGGGTAAAAAATAAAAATAAAAAATAAGTTTTGTCCTTTGAAATGTTTCACCGTTTTGTTTCATTTAATGGTGGGCTGTTTTGGTCATTCTCAAACGTTCCGCAGCCTTCATATTTTAACTCTGCCTTGCTCATCTTTTCAAAAAGCACTTTATGTTGAACAGCGTAGAGCAGGTATTCAAACGTAAAACATTAACGAAAAAAAAAAAATAAATAAATAAAAACCGACAACTAAACTTTACTTTAATATTTTGCAAGAAGAATATTCATATCTAGGTAACTTGAGAATTGCAACGCTCGCCAATAATAAAAGTTATTTAGTGTGTTAAATTACTCCTGCCAAATGCAATGGATGCATTATTACCCAAAGAGCACATTCGTACACAAACCCACTTGAATTATATAACAGAAATTTAGGGAAAATTGTTTAAATTCGACGAGGATACGTGTTCTGTACAGTTGAGAAATGATATCTACTGAGACCTCTCTTGATAGACGAATAGCAAAGTCTACCGACAGTATCACTGCTTCTAAACCAGAGGCTCATATATGCATATGCGGTTCTTAATTAAGATTCCCAGATTACCCTATGGTGTAAGTAATTCTGGAGGTATTGAGAATTCTATAATAGTATCTCTATGCTTCTAATCTATATGTAATTAATTTATGATAATAAATAATAATAATAATAACAATAATACCATACATACATACACACGTACATACATACAAACAAGCACATAACATGCTTATATTATCTATATATATATATATATACATATATATATATATATATATATATATATATATATATATATATATATTATATATATATATATATATATATATATATATATATACACACACACATACATACATATACATATATGTGTGTGTGTTTAGTAGGAGATATACCCGCTTAAAGCCATATTTTATTATAAGGATCGTTTCACACAGTGGCTGATGAAATACATACACTAGGCATTGAATAAGCCATCAGCTCTGTGGTCAACAATCAAGTATTTGCCATATTGAAAAGTAGCGAATTCGTCCACTGCAGTTTGCATGAACCGACAATAAACAGGCAAATCTCTCTTTATGACGCTATGAATAATTCCCTCATTGTTGGTGTTGACACAACTTTGTCATAATAAACCTGGTGTGTTAATAATTGTGTTCTTTGGCGACAAATCCCGTTAACCTAATCATTTTTCCTTGCCGAGTGTTGCAGATACCAGTATTTTGAACTCCCTTAAACATGACTGGGAAAACGATTTTGTCTTCATCATGAGGGTGTATAAAAATGACGAACATTTTCCATTTTCCTACAATTTCCTTTTTACTGACTTTAAGCCTGAATTTTGAGGGTATATAAAAAATGACGAAATTTCTCTATTTTCTTGCAATTTCCTTTTTTTTTTACTGAAGTTAAGCCTGAATTTCGAAAAGCTTTAATATGTTCCTGGTTATTCGGTGCAAAATGCCAATGAGGTCGAACATGTGAAAGTAAGCTGATATGAAACATTTTTTATTATTATTTTGCATCTATACGGAAATTATTCTCTGCATCAAAAGGACCTAGATCAATTCAAAGAAGTCACGGGGAATTGATAAAATACAGACTTTTAAAATAAATATCTCAGAAATGATAAAATTATTATTAGTCGCTCGAAGATATTTGCACGTTTTCTATTTATGAAACATCGTGAAAGAATTTTTTTTTTAACTTGTATTCCTTTATATACTCTTTCTTCACCTCAGTCTTTCGATCTCCATTAACACTACATTATTGAAATCGAATATATGACGTCAAAACAACTTATATTCTGATTAGATTTAATTTGTGTTAGTTATTAGCAAATACCGAATTCTACTTGAGGATTTACAAATATTTATCCTCTATTAGTCAACCTGCGGGAGTGAAAATGTGACAAGGAATGTGGAATGAGATAATGTACCTGTGTGTTTTTGAGAGTTTCGGAAAAAAAGGGAGAGAGAGAGAGAGAGAGAGAGAGAGATGCCCTATTTAAATGTGATGTGTCAGACGATTCTATTCGCATTACATCAGTCTTAACTGTGTGACAAAACTAATTTCAATCTGGAATACACTTTTCCAATTATGTAGTTCCTGAAACAGACAACAAAGAACAAACCCGAACCAATGCATTTCTTTTATTCGTTTGACGCGCCTGATAATACTTTCATATCGAAGAAGTATTAAAGAGCTTCACGGGGAATTGATAACAATGCTCTTAATGATCCTAAGTAATTAACAATGCCTCTGCAGCCTTTGACACTGGTATGTTTTTTTTTCCCGGAGTTTAAAAATACTGCCTGCAATTCTGACTGCAAGCTAGGTATTGTGTGTAAGACTTACTGATCTTTTATTCGGAGAACGTGCGCAGAATGCCGGCCGTTGGCAGTAGCCCTTTTGGAGGTTACCTGTTTCCAAAATTTGTAATTAGGAAAAGGGGATGCTCTGAGGATTATCTGTTTGGTTCCCTTTCTCAAGCATTACGTAAAGTTCCCTTCCACTACAGACTTCAGTGTTGTTGCAATAGTTAGTGTGAGCGTGTGTGCGATACTCATCCGGCAGGCGGTACTTATTATTATTATTTTTTTTTTTTTTTTTTTTTGTTTTTTTTTTTTTTTTGCTCTATTCACAGTCCCTCCAATTCGACTGGGTGGTATTTATAGTGTGGGGTTCCGGATTGCATCCTGCCTCCTTAGGAGTCCATCACTTTTCTTACTATGTGCGCCGTTTCTAGCTCACACTCTTCTGCATGATCCTGGATCTACTTCAGCCTCTAGTTTTTTTTCTAGATTCCTTTTCAGGGATTTTGGGATCGTTGCCTATTATTATTATTATTATTATTATTATTATTATTATTATTCGGATAAAGAAGAACCATATTCATATGGAACAACCCCAAAGCTACCACTGACCTAGATTCAAGCTTCCAAAGAATATTAAGGCGTTAATTCAACAGAAGACACAGAAGGTAAAGGGAAATGCAGAAAGATATCTATTATTAGAAAAAAGATAAGTTAACAAATAAATAAATACATTAATTAATTAATAAGTGACATAAATAATACATTAATTATTCAATTAAACAACAAACAATTAACAAAATAAATTATTAGAAAAACAGATAAGTTAACAAATAAATAAAATCATTTAATTAATTGATTTGACAAATAGATAAACAAATAAATACATTAATTAATCAATTAATTAACAAACAAATAAACAAAGATAAATTATTATAAAACAGATAAGTTAAAAAATAAATAAATTATTTAATTAATTGACAAATAAATAAATAAATTAATTAATTAATTAATTAACGAAAAATTGAGATCAATTATTAGAAAAACAGATAGGTTAACAAATAAATAAATAAATTAATTAATTAAATAATTGACAAATAAATAAATAAATTAGTAAATAAATTAATCAATTAAATAACAAATAAATAAATAA
>NC_087215.1:65840738-65875738 GCF_015104395.2 Macrobrachium nipponense | reverse complement strand
ACGTCCTCGTTGGCTTGTATTTGAAGCATTGTGTATTTTCCACGCTACGTTCTCCACGAGACGCGTATCACATCACGAAATACTTAAGTGTCGACTGACTGGCTTTACCTGAACCATCTGCCAGTGGGAGTAGACGAAGATATTCTGATCATATATCTATGAACAGTTTTCATTACTGTTCTTTAAATAACGTTTACTAAAGATGCTAAGCTTATACTTTCTGCTGAGTATTAGGTCATTTATCTATTCATCTTTCTCGTTACTCCCCATCGGGTTAGCAAAAGATTATTTCTTTTTATTCTTACTCTGTAACTGGTGTCTGTTGTAATAGCTATTCCCTTTGTCAATCTAAAGCATGGAACGCTTTTCGTCATTTGATCTTTGTAGGTTTGACGTCAGATCCAAGACATGTATTACATGATTAATCGCTCACAATCCTCGGGGATTAACTTCAAAACACAGTCCTCTTCATTAAACTCTCAATCCCTAATGTCATGTTGAAAATGAATAATACCCAACAACGAATTATCCTCTGCCAAATTTACACTTTTGTGTCCTGCTTTGTGTTTGCATTGTCAGGCTCTGCTCCATCGAGCTTGTTACTTGTGCTTGCTCATCAAATCTTTGTTGCTGGTCGTTGCTCTCAAAATGTTGTAAGGTCAGTGCTCGCAGAACCTTGTTGCGGGCCGTTGCTCTCAAAGATTGCTCCATGCCTTTGCTCAAAAAAAAGCTGACTGCTGGTCACTTTCCACAAAACCTTGTCGGTGGTTGTTGCTCGCAATGTATTGGTCTTTCTCCCAATCTCTCGTTGCGGGTCACTACTCACAAAAACTAGTTGTTCGTTAACTGCTCCCTAGGCCTCGTTGATCATTGATGCTAAAACCTTATTGCTGGTAGTGGCTCCCGATATCTTGTTTGTTGCTGCTCCCCAAAAAACTGTTGGCACTGACTGCTAAACTTCGTTGCTCTTCATTGCTCCCAAAGCCTCGTTCTGGGTCCTTGTACCCAAAATCTGGTTGCCGTTTGCTGGTCGTTCCTTCTAAAAGATGGTTGCTAATCGTTGCTTTAAAAAGCTTCTTACTCATCATAATTTCTCCCGACGTCTTGCAATGGGTTACTGACCCTCTTAGTTATAAATTCTCCCAACGTCTTGCAATGGGTCACTGACCCTCTTACTCATCATCATTTCTCCCAACGTCTTGTAATGTGTCACTGACCCCTAAGCTGGCTGCTGCCCTCAAAACCTTGCTGCTAAAATAAGGAAAGGAGCTCTGGAGGCCTTTTCTAATTTTAATTCTAATTTCATACCATTGCATTCTATACAGCTGAAGCTGCTGTCTCCCTCTCTGTTTCCCGAATAGCTTTTAACCAACCTCGTTCCATGATAAACGTTTGTCCTCAGCAGCGAAAAAGGGAATCCTATTGAGTCTTCTTCCTCAAAAGTGACTTGCCATGACTGCCTAGCCTCTCGACGACAAAAGGTCACCTTTACCAAGGACATAGCACCAAAGCACCATCACCCTATCTCCTCTTCATTACGACGTGATATTCAATGGTGCCGATTGGTTGGGTATATCCAGAGGTCAAAACTATGCCCCTTTTATCAATTGGCACCTTACAACCACTACTAAGTTTTCACTGATTGTCGCTGTGTTCTACAGATAAGATCAGATCTAAATGAAATAGTCCCCCTTCCACGAGTTTTAAAAGCTACAAAATCATACTGGTTTTCCCAATTCTGCAACTGTTGAATAATAAACTAAATACCTTACAAATAATCTATTTTTCACCGTGAAGACAATGTAGAATTGAAGAGAATTCACGAAGTTTCCTGCTGACTTTTTTTTCTGTGTTCACTAGCAAAAAATGATTTCGCTTTTGGGGGAGGAGACTGGCACATCTCTAATTTTTTCCCCCCGATAGTATTTTCCTATTGTGTGACTGGAGCGCCGTGGAAAAAATTCTAGCAACAATGTATGTTTTTCTTTTTCTTTGTTTCTCTATTTTTTTCCTCTCTCTCTCCCTTTTTAACAGAGGGAAGCGCATCGTTATGCATTTTTTATCATCGTGAGATGGAATGAAAAATGAAAGATTAAAGAAACGGATATAGCAAGGGGCATGAAGAGTCAAGGTTAATCTTTGGAAAAAAAATTGTATAGGTCAAAAGAAATCGCGCGCAGAGAGAGAGAGAGAGAGAGAGAGAGAGAGAGAGAGAGAGAGAGAGAGAGAGAGAGAGCTTTACATCGATTTATTTATCATGAAGAACTAAAGTTGCATTTTACCGTCATAAAAATGAAATCGTTAACGTGATCAAATTTCTAAGCATCTTATATTAATTTTTGGCTAACAATATTATTACTACTACTATTATGATTGGTGATTTCAAATACGATCAAATTATTCCTGTCTCTTTCATGACCAAAAGACCTTCAGGTGAACCGTAACTCCGAAAACTTACGGCGGTCATTCAGTCAAACCAACCACAAGTGACACAAGCCCCTTCACAATTAACGGAACTGTTGAAATACACACGATGAAGTATTGGATTCAGACTGATCTTATCATTATTCTTCATCATCAACGGTTCTTTCATTTTCTCACTCCTTTATTTGTCTCAGAGCCTCAAATCATATGCACCTCGGCAACATTCTTCTTTACGGTTTCCTTTCAGGCGTGTCCCTGCCTTTTATGACAGGTAAGTGGCGTGTCACTTCTTATACAACGCTCATTTGGGCTCCTTCGTGGCTGGTATGTTTCCCACGGGAATTGGTGAAACTGCCATCGACTCTAACTCACATAAGGGAAGAAGAATGAATGTTCTTGAGACACGTTACGAAAAAATAAGCTGAGAAGGCAGTTTACCAGCCTATGAAAACACCTCTAATTTACCGTGGCTATATCAAAATCGAGGAGATTTATCCACGATCCTCAAAGGAAGCCCACAACTGAGTTCGTGCCGACCAAATGCAAGCGTTGGTCTTGAAGACAATTCACTCTGCATCTGTAAAGAATTCTTGCGGGGAATCAATTCTGTTTAGTGAAATTCCTTGCACTGATACAGCAGTAACGGAAATTTACTGACTCCTCGGCATTCTGCTCATCACGATTACAATAATTACATGAGTAATGAACGTTTTCTACGATTATTTTCCGCTGAAGTCATTCTAGCAGTAACTAACTTTAAGCACTGTTAATAGACGATCGAGTCCTTTTTTCGTCTGATTACCAATGAATCAGTTCACAATCGTGGCAAGTAATATATATAGACTTTGAAAAAGAATTCACATATTTTAATGACCTCTTGATTCTAGACAGAGGACGGCTTGTTGTCCTTGTCACAATTCTGTTTTGATGTATAAAGTAACTCGATACTTTACTAACATGTTAGACTTTATAATCCATATGTGGCAAATTTGGCGTTTCATCACAGAAATCAAAATGATTTTGCTATACCAACTCACAGTGTTAATGTCAGACCAAATACTCCTGATGTCGAGAGTAAAATGGGCTGATGACAATTTACTAGATGGAATCACAGGAAAGGAATAAAATAAAAGTGGGATTAAATAAATAAATATAAGAAAAATAAAACACAGTGAGGGAAGACATCAAGAGGCAGTATTAATTTTAATGTCAAACACGTATCACGTCCCCCATCCCCCCCACCCAAAAAAGGGGGATAACACTCAAGTTAAACGTAATCAAGTGACGTCATTGCATCAGCTGGAATCACTCCCTATTCCAGTTGGTGCCGAGCCAAATGCCCACAATCAAACCGACCGAAGGAAAGGAAGGAAAATACCCCCACATCGTGGAAGGGACATAATGAATACAGTAAAAGTGAAGTGCCCAAGTTTCCGATAGCAGTAAGAGCGTTCATGCAAATTTCATGGGGGAATATATTCGCCGGATACGTTCTCTTTCTCTCGTCTTTTTCGTCCACGTCTCTCCCGGAACATTTATTACCATAAAAATTGCAATAAATGATATACCTATTACCGTGCGTGAGTCAGTGACCCGGTAAATGTTCGATGAATATATATGGAATGGGGGGAATTTTAGTTCTGGAATCACTCTAGTTACTCCTTTGTTTTTCCTGTCCATTTCCTCATCATTCCACGCTTGCCCTGATTAGTTTGCGCCTCGACATGGAAATGACGTGGGCGTTGATCAATTAAAATAGACAAAAATGATCACAAACACGCACGTAAATACAACAAAAACAACCAGCTTTTATTTTTTTATAAAGGCTATTTACCCACTCATAATTAAGATGGGGGATATCAACCGTGAAAACCCTATCGTAGGAAACAGCATCAAAGCCTACGTGGCCAATGTTAATCTTGTGCTTTCTCTTGCTCAAATCTCCACTCACTACTAGCCTCTTGTTTCTTTGTTCTCTTGGAAACAGGTTTGGGTCTCCCAACCCGTCTGCTGCTCGAAGGAGCCCATCTGACAGCATCGCGTACATATCCCCCCCAGAGTGTTATGAAGGACGTGAACAAGCCATCTCCATCTCATCTCCATCATTACATCATCCACATATGGAACTTCCGTGAGACTCGAATCGACAAAGCCTTGTAAAGTATAATTTCATAGGCATACCCTATATCATATCCATACAGCAACGCAGATCAGACTACCGTATGCAGTTAAGGTATATCTGATTGCCTAATCTTATTCAACTTGCTCATTGTCAACTTTGCCTATTTTAGTCTTTTGACAATGCAAGCAAAACTTAAAGTGAGACAAGTCGTAGGCAAGCCTAGCCACCACTCCTTATATATATATATATAATATATATATATATATATTATATATATATATATATATATATATATATATGTCAATGTAGTGCTCAATTATAGTCCCCCCTTGGATGTAAGTTATTACCAAAGTTTCCTTAATTCGACATTAATGATATTATTTTGTCGCTTAATATTCTAGACTCTAGAGGATAAACAAGTTATGAATATATGCATGTATCTATATATATATTATTTATATATCTATATAATATTATACTATACTACGTATACTAATATAATACTCTACTGTATTCATATCTCTTACCCTATATATATATATCCATATTATTAATACAATATATATGAAATTTATAGTATATTATACATATATACACCTCAATACATACGTAAACATTCCCATACCTATGAATTACATTTAACAGTGAAAAAAGAAGCCCTGATAAAAGTCAAACTAAAAATCCCTGGACATCAAAACGACAGATGCCCGTCTATCAACGGGCGCTTCCTAACTAAAAAAACAAAAAACAAAAAAATGGTAAAAATCAGCGTATTGACTGAATTCATTTTTTCCTTTTGTTTTTACTTTCCCTATATGTACAGTTACCCAGCTATTTTCCTTCTTTAATGAACAGCTCTACGAGACCCAGAGAGAGAGAGAGAGAGAGAGAGAGAGAGAGAGAGAGCTTACACCTTCTCTATCTCTCCCCTTTCAGCAATATTACAGAGCAGTGGACTGTCAAATAAAATGAGAGTTGCCATCACATAGGGCAAAAGTGTCGTGATGAACTATCTCTCTCTCTCTCTTCTCTCTCGCTCTCTCTCTCTCTCCCTTTCTCCTACTCTCTCGTCTCTGTCCTCTGTCTCTCTCTCTCGCTTAGTCATCTCGTCGGTTTTTCCCAAGCATCATTGAAAAATTTAAGGATGATTCATAAGGATAAATGTGCTTACATTGAAGGTTGCGAGTAAAAGACAGATTTGGATATCACTATTATCGCACTGAAAGTCATGGGGTGAAATAGTGTTTGTCATCAGATAGTTATGTAGAATTTAATTCTTTATTATTCTCGTCGAATTTCGATAGCACCTTTACAAGGAATATTGTGGTTTTAGATGTTTTTCATTCTCTCTTCTCTCTCTCTCTCTCTCTCTCTTCTCTCTCTCTCTCTCTCTCTCTCTCTCTATGAATCTATATATATATATTATATATATCTATATATATATATATATATATATATATAATTACTTATGTAAAAACTATGGCCGAAACGGAAGACGGTAAAGACGTCACTGAAATCCTGATTTCTCCTCTGTCCGCTGGTTCGAATCCACGAGAGGACGAAATTATTATCAACAACAAAAATTCCCCTTCGGTTAACATATATGAAAATATATTAATTCCGAGTAGGAGCGAACTGGATTTTAGAGGACATTTGCAGCTTGATGCATATACATGAAAGACATAGATATGTATTATGTATATGTGTGTGTATAAGCGTGTGATTAAAACATAAAACGATACAATCTAGCTACCAGCCTATGTTATGGCAGAAATCTCTCTCTCTCTTCTCTCTCTCTCTCTCTCTCTCTCTCTCTTTAAATTAATTAATATATATATAATATATATATATGTATATATATGTATATATATATGTATATATGAAATATTCAATGTATATCACCCTATATATATATATATATAATATATATAATATATATATATATATATTTATAATACACATATATATATATATTAACAGGCCACGTCCACAGCCAACCCGGCCCCCCCCCCCGCCCCCAAAAATCACGGTTAAAATTACATTTAATGTGTAAATTCAACCTTGTTCTATTTTTCACGCATTTTAGCGTCGCGAATGAATGCAATAAATCAAATGAATAAAAATAACGATAAACGCTTCGTTATGCCGGGTACTACCCCATTGCATCAAACGCATTTATGATGGCGTTTACCTTTACGAGATGAATTTCAAATGGGGGGCGGGAAGTGGGGGGGGGGGGGGGCAAGGGGGGGGGGGGGGGGGCAGGAGGAGGAGGAGTCTATTTTATGCGCAGGAAATGAATTCGAAAGAGGCCCTTTCTGGCCGCCGACGGAGAGCAACATATAGAATTGACTTTATCTTGCGATCACTGCCAGTCAGTCGGTCCCCCCCCCCCCCCCCCCCCCCGTCCCCCCCCCCCCCCACCCCCCCCACAAAAAAAACACACACACGTCACACACACACACCACAAAAACACGCTAACCGAATCATCGTAAGTATCTTGAGCTTTCTTTCAAAACGATAGAGACTTTTCAGATTCATGCAAATAAAAAAAAAAATAAAAAAATGAATAAATAAATAGTGCAATTCATTATTTTCAGTTTTATATATAAATATGTTTGTGCGTGTGAGTGTGTTTGTCTGCGCGAGCGCGTACGTGTGCAATGTATAAACTTCTATATTTTCCTTTTTCTTTTCTTTATTTACATAAAAGAATTTATTCTGTGAAAACTCAGAGCATATGTTCAAGATGCATTACCTTGCACCACGACAGTAATAATAATAATAATAATGATAATGATAATAAATAATAACATAAATCTAATAATAAAATAATATTATGCTGGATGTAAACCCTCTTTTCAACATGTTTTATTAAAAGTAATTGCTGCCACAGCTGCCTTAATTTTATAAATTTTCTTCTCTATTTTTCTAATTAGTGTTTTCTCATTGTTGCCGGGGGCGGTAGTCAAATTTTCAGTGTACACCCCGTAGAGTTTATTGAAGGTAAAATTCAATTCGAAGACCCTTTATAAAATTAACGCAGCTAAGGCTGCAAATTACCTTTTATTACGATCTCGACTTTCGAGATCGACAGGTTCTTAAAAATAAGCAATTGGGCCGTAGTGACTGACGACAGGTGACAAACAAAGGAGGGAGGAGCATAACAAAACCAAAAAAAATTACCTTAAAATTAGTTTATTATACAAAATATACAAAATGTACAAGTGAGTCAGGTCCAGTGATAAAACAAAATAAACATACACAATGAATTAAATAATAAAGGCAGCAACAGTAATAATCCAATTAAGTGATTCTTGTACCAATTCACCCAACTCGATTTCAAAAGCAGTATAACTAATTATAATAAAAGCAACATTCATATATATAAGAGGAGGAGATGCCACGGTATAAATGAAAAGCCAGTGCAGTACATAAATACATATACAAAATCAGGCAGCAAATACACAAACACATGTGAAAAAGCAGTGAAATAACGATTACAATAAATGTAAAAACGGCAGCATAATAATAAATGAGAATTAACACTGAAGCGGCATAATGTTACAATGTTACACAGAGCAAAACGGGAACACTTCCTCAAACAATGAGGACAACAGTCCAATGCCGGACGATCAAGACAGAGCCGATACGGCAACCACCTCGTCCTCTGAGACAATATGGACATCCTCCTCGAATGCTGGACGATCAAGACAAGAGTTGACACAACAACCATCTCGTCCTCAGATACAGTATGAAGGTCCGCCTCGACCACTGGATGTTCACGACAGGGTTGATACAACTACCAACTCGTCCTCAGATACTCTCCGCTGCTCTGCTGCCAAGACTGCCTCTCTGAACCTGACTGGTTGTTCTCCCCTCCAGGACCTGACTGACGAAGTTTGACGCCATCCAACAGACGTCAACTCGCCAGCAATTAAAAAAACAAAAACAAAGGAGGCAACAATCCACCAAGGGAACAATCGGCAAACGATTGTTCCTAACACCTTTAATACAATAATAATAATAATAATAATAATAATAATAATAATAATAATAATAATAATAAATAATAATAATAATAATAATAATAAGTAGAAGAAGAAGAAGAAGAAGGTAGTAAAACTTTTTAAACTATTATTAAACCTTATATCAAACAGTGCCGAACCAGTGTCATTTGCCCGAAATTCCTAATAACCGGTCAACTCTACAAAGCGGAGAGCAGAGTGGAACACTCTCAATTAACAACTCCTGCAACTATGGCGCTGCAGACTTATTTCCTTCACAGAGAATTACAACCCGAAATGGGATACAGCTGATTGGATTAGTTTCGCTAAAAGCGGAAAAAAACGCTGTTAGTCACAAAAACGATTCCTGGTACGACAAAATTCAATAGGCGACTCGGCGCATACTTTTAGCTGCGTTCTGTGGTGCTATTTAATAGACACTGTTGATAATATATATATATATTATATATATATATATATATATATATATATATATATATATATATATTATATATATATATATATATATATATATCACACACATATGTGAATTTTCATCACATGCATTAAGCTACAAATGTCCTTTAATATCCGGTTCGCTCTACCTCGGAATTAATATATTTTCGAACACGTTAACCGGAGAGGAATTTTTTAGTTGATAATTATTTCTGTATAACGTTGAAAAAAAAAACCACTCAGGAAAACTGTACAGAGGGGAAATAAGTACATAACTCTCCTGACATAACCAATAATATTGTAAACAAAGAATTCCATAAAAAAAAAAATAATAGAAAATTTTTACAATTATTTACCTCTGGCTATGCAGTAAATGTTCAAGGTTACGGTACTCAACTGCTAAAAAAAACCAAATACATTATTATTACACCAGCGGCAAAGACAATTAATAAAATGCCCGAAACTGTTTTTATTAACTATCCTAGTTGGTCGAGAAGCAGTTTTTGCTAAAGCACATTGAAGGTCGGCATCTAACATTCAATCGAGTGCCATGGGGAGCACGTACCCCCTGGCAGACCCTTGGCGTACCCCCTGGGTAACTGTTGGAGATTTTAAGCTCAGCACTCTGACTGCTGTGCCCACCCACTACTCCTCCCTTTGCCTGACCTGGTATGACCTATTTCTCGCAAAGACCGCAACTGATTCACGTGGATTTCACAGCAATATGAATATGGACATGCAACGAGAAAGAGGGTAATATAAAATACGTGTTCATACATGCCTATGTTTTTGCACTTCAATATATCTACCTTTTATGTATACATAAAAAGTAAACATGACAATAATTGTACTAGACTTTAGATCTAGTAACGTCATACATAGCTGTGGCTCAGGGAAATATACGTGATGGATTTAGTCAAAATTTCAGAAAAATTACATTAAAAAAAACAGTAGAGATATAAACGTGAAGGTTTTCCTCAAAATGTCAGGAAAAATAAATGCCAATTCAAAGCTGTCACTCAGCTAAATCATATGACAGTTTTCCTGACAATAAACAATCAATCGACGAGCAAGATCACAACAACAATTGACTGATCCTCAAAACATCACAATCCAGATTTGAATTAAAAAAAAGGAAAAAAATATATATAAAAAAAATAAAAAGGTTCCCCTGACCTCCAAATGCAGCAGAAAGACCATTCAAGCACGTTTTACGACCGAGCATTCTCTCAAAATGGCGGCGTTATGTTGACTTTTTCTTTACGGCCCTTCATGGGACATATATTCCCATAATAAGAGCGATGAAAGGCCACCCATATTAACCGTGGGAAGAGGTGATGATCCTGCAAAGAGCTAGCATCAAAATCGCTTCGTAGCTGTGTTGACATTTTGCCTTTTTCCCTTTAAATTACATTTTCTTCGTTTATATCGTACTCGTACTACATTCTTCTCTTCATAATGATTCACTCGTCACAGCTGAGTGAGTGCTTTTCCACGTTTAATTTCAGGAGGGGATTAATTGTTTATCATCACTGCCACAGAATTACGATAAGTACAACGAAATAAATGTTAGGAGACTCATGTTAGCGAAGGTAACACTACGGGCTATGGAATGATACCCCTACTATATATATATATATATATATATATATATATATATTATATATATATATATATATAATATATATATTATCTATATATATATATATATATACATATACATATATTATACATATGTATATATATATATATATATATATATATATATATATATTACAAGTATATATATATATATATATATATATATATATATATATATATATATATATATATATACACCCACCAGATATACAAACTTGAAACTGATAACGTTCAATTGAACAATGTGTTTAATTGGCACGAAATAACTATGCAGAGCAGAATTAATGTCCAAGCCAATTAACGGTGGGTCTATAAATGCAATCTCTATTATGTCCCAAATTGTTTAGACTTTTTCGTATGTTTCCTGTCGCGTGGATCATGTGTTCGTATGCCGCCCATAAATGTGAAAAGTGTGATTCACTTAAAATGAATTTGGTCTCTATTTTCTTTTCTTTTATTGGTAGCAATTTTTCTTATTTTTATGATAAATATGAATTTATTACTATCTTGTCAATGCAATCTTTTTTTGTCATCAAATTTTCTTATCTATGCAAATATATATTTTTTTGGCAACAATATTCTTTATTTTTATGATAAATATGAATTTATTACTATCTGGTCAATGCAATCTTTTTTTTTTTTTGTCATCAAATTTTCTTATCTACACAAATATATTTTTCTTCGGCAACAATTTTTTTTTATGATAAATATGAATTTATTACTATCTGGTCAACGCAATCTTTTTTTTGTCATCAAATTTTCTTACCTATACAAAAAATTTTTGGGGGGCCAAATTTTTTTGTTATTTTTACGATAAATATGAATTTATTACTATCTGATCAATGCAATCTTTTTTTATCAAATTTACTAATCTATACATATATAGAGGTTATTATTCTAATTGAACCTTTCTTGAGCAGCATGGATATCAATGGAAACCTTGCTGGCTGGATATGCGAGACACATTAGGATGCAAATTAAACATAGCGTGATCCGACCTCCAGCTTACTCGGGACGCGTGCAAGATTTTCCCCTCCCACATAAGTTGTAAACATTATACTCCTAACTTAATTTGAATCAAAACGGGCTAAAATCTATGGTCGAATAGAGCCTTCTTTCACCAACGAAAATAAAAATAAAAAGGCTATATTTTATCTGAAATCATTTTCCTGTATTGTTTAATGCACACATTATTTATTTTTATATACATTTTTATTTTAATAAATAAATCACAAATATCTTATCCTAAAATTCCCGTATCGTTAACTCAACGCGAAACCTTTTTCAGACCTTTTTATGCTTTTCCATAGACATTACCTAACACTTCCCCCCAACCCCCAACAAGATCAACAAAAACAAAAACAACAACAAAGTACTTTGTAGGCTTACTCCCCGAGTAAGCTAAAAAAAGTACAGAAAAAGAAGCAAAAGAGCATAAAATTATTTCCAGTTATTTTCAGCAGCTGTTTTGATGCTGAAGAAGTTATACGAATTATGCATCAAAGAAAGCTTTGGTGAAAAGGAAAAAAATCGTTGTTAAAATTTTGTTAATTTCAGTTTAAAAGATCGCAAGCGTTGCGATGACAAATTACTGACGGTAGATGCCGAATTCGTCAATCTGTCAAACTGCCGCCTCAATAAACAATGGCCTCCTGTCACTTCAATTGTAAGTGATTGGAGCAGAAATTCAATGAAGTAGGAATTACATAACTGGTAATTGTCCGACTGAAGCAGAAACTGAATAATTTATATTTTTGCAACTAAAGCAGAAATTAAATTAAATATTTCTACCACTGAGGCCGAAATTAAATTATAACTTTACGATTGAAGCATAAATTAAATAGCATATTTTTACGACTGAAACAGAAATTAAATAACTAATATTTTTACAACTAAAGCAGAAATTAAATTAAATGTTTTTACGACTGTGGCCAAAATTAGATGATAACTTTACGATTAAAGCATAGATTAAATAACCGATATTATTACGACTGAAGCAGAAATGAAATTAAATATTTTTACGACGAGGCCGACATTAAATGATAGCTTTACGATTGAAGCAGAAATCGAATTACTTATATTTTGACGATTGAAGCATAAATCAAATAACATATTTTTACGACTGAGGCAGAAATTAAATAACTCATATTTTTATGACTGAAGCAGAAATGAATTAACTGATATTTTGCAACCGAAGCAGAAATAAAAATTTTTTTGGGATTGAAGCAGAAATTAAATAATTGATATCTTTTACGAATGAAGCAGAAATTAAATAAATTATATTGTTACTACTGAAAATGAAATTAAATAAAATATTTTTACAACTGAAGCCGAAATTAAATTATAATTTTACGAATGAAGCCGAAATTAAATAACTACTATTTTTCACGATTGGCGTATAAATTAAATAACCCATAATTTTACGACTAAAGCAAAAATTATATAAATTATATTCTTACGACTGGAGCAGAAATTAAATAAGTGATATCAATTTACGACAGAACCAGAACTTAAATAACTTATATTTTTATAATAGAAGCAGAGATTAAATAACTGGCATTTTTACGACTGAAGCAGAAATTAAATAACTTATATTCTTATAACAGAAGCAGAAATTAATGAACTTATATTTTTACGACCGAAGCATAAATTAAATAACTGATAACTCACAATCTTATCACGCCGAAGGAGAGCTATCTTCACTTTAGCTCTAAAGAGAGTATTAAAAAATCAAATTATTTCTCTGTTGGTTCGCCGGAATCATGAGGTCCACGCCAGTCCTCCTACTCCTTTTCCACACCATACCAGACTTAAGACAAGAGCCCGTGCTAGCATAACAACAGATTAATCCAACCTAATGCAATAATCTACACAGATGATTAGTGATTCATATGAGTTTTCAAAAAAATGTTTTTTTAAGTGATCTTTCCTAAATCTTTGAGAGGTCGCATTTTGCCATATTTTATAAGCTCTTATTTCCGAAGTGCATACACCCCATTAGCCCCGTAGGGAGGTAGTTTCTTTTACTGTACCTCCGTTCATATTCCCTTTCTTCCATCTCACTTTCCTCAACCCTCTCCTAACACTTGATTCATAGTGCAACTGCTTCGAGGTTTTCCTCCTGTAACACCTTTCAACCCTTTTCACTGTCGATTTCCGTTTCAGCGCTGAATGACTTCATAGGTCCCAGTGCTTGGCCTTTGGCCTAAATTCCAAATTCAAATTCTAATTCCAATATACCCCATTAGTTACAAGCCTAATGGGTTCACCCGTGTTCAATATTTAAGTTATTAAAAGAAAGAGAGAGAGAGAGAGAGAGAGAGAGAGAGAGAGAGAGAGAGAGAGAGAGAGAGAGAGAAACAATCGTTAGGAGAGGATGGATAGCAAGATGGAAGAGAATATGAACGGAGATACAGTGAAAAAAAATGAAAGGAGTTGCAGCTAAGGGCCGAGGAGACGTTGCAAAGAACCTTTAGTAACACCTACCTACACGGAACTAACCACCGGAGAGAGAGAGAGAGAGAGAGAGAGAGAGAGAGTTATTCGCGGTTTAGCTACCAGTGTTCAATACTCGATTTGATTTATGGAATTTAGGCTGTCGAGCCAAGCACTGGGGGGAGGGGGGCCTTACAGCTAATCAGCGCTTAAGACTTTGAAAAGCGCTAGTTGGGGTGTTAGACTGAGAGACGAAAAGGATCCAGGAAATAAAGGGGGTGAGGTACGAGGATCTACAGGTGGAACCATAGAAGACCCCACAGTTGCCCTAAGATAAAATAATTCAGGGAGGTCAGACAGCAAGACTGAAAGAAAGGGAAGCAGAAAGGGTTGTATCGTAAAGGGTTAAAAAGTAGGGTGTAGTTTGAGGTACATTAGTAACACCCTCTGGTTCATAGTTAATTAAAATAGAAATGTAGATGAAAATGCAAACGTCTGAAACGAGACAGAGCTGGTTACAGGCCGATTTAACAATCTGTGTCCATTACTAGAGAGAGAGAGAGAGAGAGAAAAGGAAGAGAGAGAGAGAGAGAGAGAGAGAGAGAGAGAGAGAGAGAGAGACCGAATCCTTTCCCGGAATTTTCGCGCGACATTTCTAAAGTACTCAGTTTTATCTGCATTGCAACATCAAAACGAAATCTTCGATTGAATGAAAAAAAATTTGCGTGTTTAAAGGACGTTAAAATATCATTGGCTGACAAATCTGAACTGAAAGTATCCTTTCAGACCCAGTGAGCTTAAAAGAGCAAAGTTCAGAATTCAAAGAGTCGCCTGATTTTATCTTCATTACAGAAAAAAAAATCAATACATATGAATAAGAAGTGACCTAGAAATATATCAGCGAAAGGCGGAAATCACAGGAGGTCTGCGAGAGAGAGAGAGAGAGAGAGAGAGAGAGAGAGAGAGAGAGAGAGAGAGAGAGAGAGAGAGAGAGAGAGAGAGAGAGAGAGAATCTCGTATTCCCAGAAGTTTAACAACCCACGCAAATAACATTTATTACGTTGGTGGACAAAAGCTGACAATATCAGCACAATTTATCAAACCAGTCATTAGGACTTAGACTTGAGCCTGTATTGAGAAGTGTTTCGCGCGTAAACGTCAAATCCCACTTCCTATAGCCTTCAGTGCCTAGCATGAATAATCTATCACATATCCTAAGCCTCAGAGTCTGCTGGTGACAAGCCACTTTGTATAGGAGACTAGAATTAACTACTGAAGAATCAGTTTTCGTGATATATTGACATATCTGGATTACAACGACCCTATACATTTCTTGTGTCAGTGGTTCATGTATAGGCCTACAATTATCTCAAACAAACGCAACATTCTTGACATTCTTTTATAATGTGGGGCTTGATTTCGTAAAGGTACATTGTTGTCTAAAGACGAAAAACCCTTAACTCAATATGTGACTATTTGAAAGAAGTTACAGAAAATAATAAGAAATACGCAAAGAAGAGATCAGTTATTGTGAAAAAATATTCACCATTTTATTCATTTATTTTTTTCCATTTTCTTTCCTAACTCATCTGTTCTTTCAATATTTCATATTATCCTCTGTAACTTGTTTCAAATGAACTCCACAATTCTTTGGGAGCTTGAATTTCAAGTCAATGGCCCATGTAGGGTTGTTCCATATGAATAGGGGTTAATAATAATAATAATAATAATAATAATAATAATTACTGTCGTTGTGGTGATCAGTTGCTGGATGACGACCTCCAAGTACCTGACCGTCTTCCCCTTCAATTGGGTTGAATACCTGGTTGCCGGACGAAGCTCCTCTGTTGCCAGAGGTTCCATTTACGTCGTCGTTTTATTCCTTCACTGAAAAACAGTGAAGACGAGTGGCTAAAGAGTGCATGGGAAGAAGGACTAATAAAAGTAGACGAAGACCCAGAAATATATACGAGACAGGAGAAAGACAGACAGAACAGAGGACTGGCACAACAAACCAATGCACGGACAATACATGAGACAGACTAAAGAACTAGCCAGCGATGACAATTGGCAATGGCTACAGAGGGGAGAGCTAAAGAAGGAAACTGAAGGAATGATAACAGCGGCACAAGATCAGGTCCTAAGAACCAGATATGTTCAAAGAACGATTGACGGAAATAACATCTTCTCCCATATGTAGGAAGTGCAATACGAAAAATGAAACCATAAACCACATAGCAAGTGAATGCCCGGCACTTGCACAGAACCAGTACAAAAGAGGCATGATTCAGTGGCAAAAGCCCTCCACTGAGCCTGTGCAAGAAACATCAGCTACCTTGCAGTAATAAGTGGTACGAGCACCAACCTGAAGGAGTGATAGAAAACGATCAGGCAAAGATCCTCTGGGACTATGGTATCAGAACGGATAGGGTGATACGTGCAAACAGACCAGACGTGACTTTTATTGACAAAGTCAAGAGAAAGTATCACTCATTGATGTCGCAATACCATGGGACACCAGAGTTGAAGAGAAAGAGAGAGAAAAAAATGGATAAGTATCAAGATCTGAAAATAGAAATAAGAAGGATATGGGATATGCCAGTGGAAATCGTACCCATAATCATAGGAGCACTAGGCACGATCCCAAGATCCCTGAAAAGGAATCTAGAAAAACTAGAGGCTGAAGTAGCTCCAGGACTATGCAGAAGTGTGAGATCCTAGAAACGGCACACATAGTAAGAAAAGTGATGGAACTCCTAAGGAGGCAGGAATGCAACCCGGAACCCCACACTATAAATACCACCCAGTCGAATTGGAGGACTGTGATAGAGACAAAAAAAAAAGATAATAAAAAATAATAATACTAATAATAATAATAATAATTAAGAATGGAAGGTAGGAGACCCTCTCTTAACATGTTTTGTTAAAGATGATGGCAGCATCAGTGGAATTGATTTTATATATGGTCTTTTCAATTCTTCTTATTATTCTCTTCTCATCAGGGCTGATATTTGCTAATAGCTGGCCGATGTTCATATCTTGGTTAAAGAAATGTTTTCTAAAAATACTAATTTATTGTTATGATAACAAAAGTGATTAACAAATCTTAGTAATGGAATTCCAACGTTTCCAACCGTATCATCGGTTCATTTTCAAGGAAAGGTGAGCGTGAACTGATTGGAATGGGTTGTTTGTTGTTGGGAGTATTAAGCTGGCTTTATGCCAGCACGGGCTTTAGCTAATGTAGCAGCCCGTAGGTCATTTGAATTATTTTTAGGTGCATTGGTGATTTAAGGATATGAGGCGATCTTTTTATTTATGATTTCTATGGAATGTGCAGGTGGAATGGTATGGATTCAAAAGTGAAAGGAAAAAGTGAATAGGCCAATGGTTACAAACCCCCTTTAAACCCCTAAGGTACCCCATTAGTAGAAGATAAAGATCGATAGTAGCGAGTCCTGGCGAGTCAGAGATAGCAGTAATGAAATCGAAAAAATTTATAGTCGTAGAAAAACGGAAAAAAAAAGCGCAACTCTATGGAGTTCAAGTACCATATTTTCACTTTACGAGGAAAAAAAAAAAAGAAGAGAGCGTCGATCGTTAGCAATAGGGAACGACGAAGGAAAAACGAAATATTATCAGTTTTAGAAACAGGATAACAAAAATAAGCGACAGCTTAAGCGGTAGTTAGAGTGACAGTTGAAATATTCGGTCGTTAGACGTGAGGCGGCCGAAAAAAACGGAGGGAGGAGATTGTTTAGTAAAAGAAAAAGCAGTTAATGCTATAAACAGCACTTTTCATTTAGCTGCGATCTTTATGTTTGAGATCTGTATCTGAAATCTCTAACAGGAGGTCATCTGGGAGACTGATCTCTAGGTCCAACAGAGCGTGGACGAGCTCAGAGAAACAGCTGATGACCACTGCCACTGTCGTTGTTAAAGATGGCTCTATTTAAAAAAGCCTCAAACTCCTCGTAGGTATCATCGGTTTCATTTTCAAGGAAAGGTGAGCGTGAACTGATTGGAATGGGGTCGTTCGCGGCGGTATTTATTGTGTCCCAGGTGCTCTGTCTGATGGGCGCTGCGTTTTCATTGGCTGAACAGAGGATTAAGTCCTGAGTCAAGCCGTCTTGCAGAGGTGGAAGCTCGCACTGCTCTTCGCGTGCGGACGCTGGAGACTGGGAGTATATATTGGGCAGGGCACCTGATTGGTCCGTTCGACTCGGCTCTATGGTGCAGGCGGGCAGCGCCCTACGTGCCACCGTCGGGAGGAGTGAAGTCTCTTGAGTGGTGTTAAGGCTGGGTCTCTCCTTCCCGATGTGTAGGGCCTCTAAGAGGCGGAGGCGACGGTGGTCTGCTGCCTTATCGATAATACCAATATTAGGAATAATGTCCTTCCGAGTTATCCTGGTATTGTGGACGTTTTTTGCATGATTATGGATGCGCCTTCCTGAGCGTGGCAGGATATCCTCTTGGAAAATCGCATCGTTGTCATACCAATGTAGGCGCCGGGGCATTCCCGGACAGGGCAATTTGTATTGGTAGACAACGTTAGTTTTCTTGAGAGGGTCCTGCATCACAGGGGCTGGGTTGTTTTTCATAATCAGGCCACTGGTCTTCTTGCTTTTATAGTAAATGATCATTTTACTTTTTCGCAGGGTCCGTGGGGGAGACATTCCTTTCGATGATGTTACGAAGGGCTCGTTCATCCTCTTTGTATTTCTTGTGAAATACTCCCTTGTAAAAGAGAGTGACGTCTTCAAGGGCGACGGGGCGAGGCTCCTGCTGGTAACCACTTATCGATGTTTCTGCGAATGGCTTTTTCGATGTCCCGGTTGGAATACCCGTTGTTAATTAGAACTTGGGCAACACGTTCTAATTCAGTGTGCGTGTCCTTCCACGAAGAGCAGTGTGAGAGAGCTCTCTTGATGAAGGCGCTGATTGCAGTGCGTTTGTATCTCTCTGGACACTCGCTCTCGCCGTTCAGGCACATGCCCAGGTTTCGTGGGTTTCGTATACACTTGTGTTACGAAGCGTTCTTCTTGTTGCCCGACGAGAACGTCAAGGAAGGGGAGGACGACGGTCACGGCAATGCTCGATGGTGAGTTGAGTCTGCTGTGGTCGTGGAAGGCTTGTCGCAGGCGCTCTATTTTCTTCCACCGTGTTGGCACTGATGAAGGTGTCGTCAATATATCGGACGTACATAGACGGTTTTTCTCGATGGTGGCGAATACCCGACGTTCCACAGTACCCCACTGTAGAAGTTCGCGAAAAGTACTCCGGGGGAGGGGAGAACCCATCGCTACCCGCCGTCTTTTTGCGTGTACATATGGCCTCTGTGGGTGGAGAAAGGGGCCCTTTTCGTACATATTTCAAGGAGTTTTTGGAGGGCATTGCTCAGGTTTATGTTTAAACTGGGGGCGTGGAGTCGTCTCTGTATATACGATCCAGAATTATCTGGAGTTGTTTCATCCATCCACCGGGGACGTTCGTGAACAGGGACTCCACGTCCATCGATGCAATAACTCCTCCGGACGGTGTCGTTTTCAGGGCTTCTATAAACTCGGCAGAGGACTTCAAACTGTGGTCATCTGGAACGTAAGAGTCAAATAGCATTCAATTTCTTCGCAAGCTGGTATGTAGGAGCGGGAATTTGGCTAATGATGGGGCGTAACGGGTTCCCTGGTTTATGGGTTTTAACATTCCCGTATATATAGCCAAGGTCGTAGTCCCCTACGATCGGCAGCAAGTGAAGGGCATTGGAAGCTGCATTGACAGTCTCAATAATCCTATTGGCCTCCACGTTTAATGTCATCTACCGGGTTTCTTAGTAATTCTCTGGAATTTGCTGCTGTCTGACAGTATCTCATCCAACTTGTGGTGGTATTCCTCAGTGCGGATGAGTACAATGCAGCGGTTTTATCGGCCCGACGGACGGTGACATCCTCTTTCGCTCGGAGTTCTTTGGCTGCTTCCCTCAGGCGCCTGTCGATCACATCACTCTTGTAATCACCCGCGTTCCGTGAGGGCCTCGGCCAAGAGGAGGGGCGGGGTGCAGGGCGCGTCCGTGGTTCGTATGGTGTCTTGATCTTCATGCTTGTGTATGGTGTCCAGCAGGTACTCGATCTCAAGGCGTTTCTCCATGGGCCTCGGTCTCTACCCGACCACCGTCCAGAGGAGTTATTGCATCGATGGACGTTTGGAGTCCCTGTTCACGAACGTCCCCGTGGATGAAACAATCCAGATAATTCTGGATCGTTGTATACAGAGACGACTCCACGCCCCATTCAAAACATCCCTGAGCATTGCCCTCCAAAAACTCCTTGAAATATGTACGAAAAGGGCCCCTTTCTCCACCCACAGAGGCCATATGTACACGCAAAAAGACGGCGTAGCGATGTCTGCTCCCCTCGGAGTACTTTTCGCGAACTTCTACATGGGTACTGTGGAACGTCGGGTATTCGCCACCATCGAGAAAACCGTCTATGTACGTCCGATATATTGACGACACCTTCATCAGTGCCAACACGGTGGAAGAAATAGAGCGCCTGCGACAAGCCTTCCACGACCACAGCAGACTCAACTTCACCATCGAGCATTGCCCGTGACCGTCGCCTCCCCTTCCACCCCCTTGACGTTCTCGTCGGGCAACAAGAAGAACGCTTCGTAACACAAGTGTATACGAAACCCAACGAACCTGGGCATGTGCCTGAACGGCGAGAGCGAGTGTCCAGAGAGATACAAACGCACTGCAATCAGCGCCTTCATCAAGAGAGCTCTCTCACACTGCTCTTCGTGAAGGACACGCACACTGAATTAGAACGTGTTGCCCAAGTTCTAATTAACAACGGGTATTCCAACCGGGACATCGAAAAAGCCATTCGCAGAAACATCGATAAGTGGTACCAGCAGGAGCCTCCCCGTCTCGCCCTTGAAGACGTCACTCTCTTTTACAAGGGAGTATTTCACAAGAAATACAAAGAGGTGAACGAGCCCTTCGTAACATCATCGAAAGGAATGTCTCCCCCACGGACCCTGCGAAAAAAGTAAAATTGATCATTTACTATAAAAGCAAGAAGACCAGTGGCCTGATTATGAAAAACAACCCAGCCCCTGTGATGCAGGACCCTGCTCAAGAAAAACTAACGTTGTCTACCAATACAAATGCCCTGTCCGGGAATGCCCCGGCGCCTACATTGGTATGACAACGATGCGATTTTCCAAGAGGATATCCTGCCACGCTCAGGAAGGCGCCATCCATAATCATGCAAAAAACGTCCACAATACCAGGATAACTCGGAAGGACATTATTCCTAATATTGGTATTATCGATAAGGCAGCAGACCACCGTCGCCTCCGCCTCTTATAGCCCTACACATCGGGAAGGAGAGACCCAGCCTTAACACCACTCAAGAGACTTCACTCCTCCCGACGGTGGCACGTAGGGCGCTGCCCGCCGGCACCTAGAGCCGATCGAACGGACCAATCAGGTGCCCCTGCCCAATACTATACTCCCAGTCTCCAGCGTCCGCACGCGAAGAGCAGTTGGCGGAAGCTTCCACCTCTGCAAGACGGGCGTTTGACTCAGGGATTACTTAATCCTCTGTTCAGCCAATGAAAACGCAGCGCCCATCAGACAGAGCACCTGGGACACAATAAATACCGAGCCGAACGACCCCATTCCAATCACCAGGTTACGTATTTTCGTGCACGAGGCCCGCGGTTACGTAACTCTGCCGTCCATTTTAAAACCAAACTACGAATTTTGACAAGTATGGCCTCTAAGAGACCCTGTCGCCCGGTAATCCCAGGGAGGACCCGCCCTTGGAGGACGAGCAGGGCTTCGCCACCGTAAGGAAGAAGAAGAAGAAGAAACAGAAGAAGATTGTACCATCGATTTCGACCAATAACAACCTGCTCCTACGACATCGGCACCGAATACGGCGAGTTTTTGCGGAATTTCCGGCACTTCCCAAGTTCAAAGCTGTTGTTATCGAGGGCCAGACTTCATATGCTGCAGTCAGGGCCCTCGAGAAAAAATATCCAGAAGCCAACCTCATAGCCAGACCGAATTTAAGGGGAGAATTCATAATTACTCCCAAGGACCAAAAGCTGCCGAACTACTGAGGAAAGACAACCTGTGCCACCTTCTTGATCCTGCTTCAAAAATAAGCAAGGGGATGATATGCAAAGTCCCCAAATACATAACTATCGAAAGAGTCCTCGAGGTTCCCAACATCATGGAAGCCAAGAGATGTACTGCAAAAGATGGACGAGGAAACTCTAAAGTGAATTAGCAGCGACCTTCAAGGGCCAAATTCCAGCCAGGGTCAGCCTTGGGATTCTTGGCACTTACGAGACTGAAGCCTTCGTACCAGAGCCTCTGAGATGCTTCAAGTGTCCAGAGGTATGGACACCACAAGAAACGAATGCAAATCAGAAACACATCTGTGGATGTGCAGTGCGAAACACGAGACAGAAGTGTGCTTGAAAAAGTACAAGGCAAAAAGGGCCACACAGTTGCCCGATGCCTAACTGCAGCCCAGCAACATCATGCTTGGTTTTAAGGGATGCCCAGTCAGACTGCAGAGGAATTGGAAGGCGAAGGGCATCCCTCCTCCACCTGCAAGACCTCGGCAACCATCACCGACCAGGAAACCTCCCAGCAACCCCAGGTTCGATCCTAGAACGAACCTACCTCCTGTACCACAAACCACCCAACCTTCCTCCCAACCTCCTCGATCCCGGCACTACATCCCCACCCCCTCATCCTCTCCGTATCGCCAAACTCCCGCCCCTCTACCTCCTCCCCCTACTCCCCCAACCCCTCAGGTTACCCCCCTAACCCCTGCATCGCCGAAGACGTCGATTCCTGCTCGTGCCGAAGCAGAACCAGACAGAAGATCGCAGTTGAAGAAGAAATGCAGACCGAGACACCGACAGTAGCTCCTGTTTGTTTAAAGAAGCAGGAACACAAACAGAGGAGTTTATAGCTAAGCAAAACAGCGAAACTCAGACCTGCAAACAAGAATACAGAACTTCAAGCGTCGGAAACGAATACTTCCTCGTAGGAGAATATCAAATCAGAAGTTCCTGCTGACCTACGAGGAGTTTGAGGCTTTTTTAAATAGAGCCATCTTTTAACAACGACAGTGGCAGTGGTCATCAGCTGTTCTCTGAGCTCGTCCACGCTCTGTTGGACCTAGAGATCAGTCTCCCAGATGACCTCCTGTTTTTAGAAGATTTCAGATACAGATCTCAAACATAAAGATCGCAGCTAAATGAAAATTGCTGTTTAATAGTCAGTTAAACTTGCTTTTTCTTTTACTAAACAATCCTCCTTTCCCTCCGTTTTTCGGCCGCCTCACGTCTAACGACCGAATATTTCAACTGTCACTCTAACTACCGCTTAAGCTGTCGCTTATTTTTGTTATCCTGTTTCTAAAACTGATAAATATTTCGTTTTTCCTTCGTCGTTCCCTATTGCTAAACGATCGACGCTCTCTGCTTTTTTTTTTCTCGTAAAGTGAAATATGGTACTTGAACTCCATAGAGTTGCGCTTTTTTTTTCCGTTTTTCTACGACTATAAATTTTTCGATTTCATTACTGGCTATCTCTGACTCGCCAGGACTCGCTACTATCGATCTTTATCTTCTACTAATGGGTACCTTAGGGTTTAAAGGGTTTGTAACCTTGCCCTTTCACTTTTCCTTTCACCTTTGAAATCCATACCATTCCACCTGCACATTCCATAGAAATCATAAATAAAAAGATCGCCTCATATCCTTAAATCACCAATGCACCTAAAAATAATTCAAATGACCTACGGGCTGCTACATTAGCTAAAGCCCGTGCTGGCATAAAGCCAGCTTAATACTCCAACAACAACAACAACCCATTCCAATCAGTTCACGCTCACCTTTCCTTGAAAATGAACCGATGATACGGTTGGAAACGTTGGAATTCCATTACTAAGATTTGTTAATCACTTTTGTTATCATAACAATAAATTAGTATTTTTAGAAAACATTTCTTTAAAACCAAGATATGAACATCGGCCAGCTATTAGCAAATATCAGCCCTGATGAGAAGAGAATAATAAGAAGAATTGAAAAGACCATATATAAAATCAATTCCACTGATGCTGCCATCATCTGTAACAAAAAATACTAATAATAAATATAATAATAATAAATATTTAAGTCAAAGGAATTTTGTTAATAGTAATTCAATTATATTGCTACAGTACTCACTATATGACAAAATGAGATTAACCAATAGTAGTGAGTGGAAAATTAAATAAACAAGTCTATAAAATGGAGAATAATCTCGGTTCAACTGACAGAACTGAACTCGATTTCCAAAACAATTCATTGAAACTTGTCCTGATTTCGTGGACACATCAAACTCATCCTAATACTTTCCGAATCTATGAAACATGATGTCCTGACTTTGAAGGCACTGTGGAGAATACCTCATTTCGAAAAATGAATGAAGCTGAACCAGTCTTCGAAGGGATGAATGAAGCTGAACCTGATTTCGGAGCTACTGAGGAAACGGGAGCGGATTTTAAATCACCTGATGAAAACTGAACCAGATTTCGAGATGGGAAATCAAACTGCTCTCTCGTAATTGATAGCAATTGGCCTGATTTGGAAAGTAAACTGAAGAAAACGAACCTGATCACGATTTAAATAAGTGACGACACTGAACCTGATTTACGAAGGACCTGATAAAAGGCAATTTGATGTAAAGCAAATGTTGCTGAGTTAGCTTAACAAAAAAAATACAAAACAAAAAAATGACACTGACAGTTAGTTCCAAAGCTATTTCTGAAGCCAACCACTTTTAATACCTTCGATGAGATCGGAGCAAAATCATCTTGATTACCAAGATGCTAGATGGTTAAATAAAGATTTAATAAATCACATTCTTTTATTTATAAAAAGATATTTACCGTTTACAGTGATTTATCTATTCGCAAAATAAAGGGTAGGAATAAATCCACTTATGTTATTCTTTTATTTTTAAAAAGATATTTGCCGTTGACAGTAATTTATTTATTCGCAGGATGAAGGGTAGGAATAAATCCACTTATATCTTTTTTTCTACTTTATTTTTTTGCATATAACAACACGTATTGCTGACCTGGGGCCCTTTAGAGGTCTAGATTCAAGCATGATATGGTCAAAAATGATATTATTTGAGCTGCACGAGAAATAAAAAACACAGTACAGCCGTTTATTATAGTAATATTGTCGTTAGAACAAACTAACCATTGTAAATGTCAAAAAATATTTTGCGATGTGATTATGCGGTAGTTGGTGCCTAAGATAATAGAAAACCAAGATTATTATTATGTACAGAGTCGAAAAATAAGACAACATTTTTTTTTTCATTCCTTCATACAAGAGACTAATGAAAACAGCGTCATACATATATGTATTTATATATATTTATATAGATTTTGATTATCTAGTTAATTACAAATAAGGGTTGCACTCTCTCCAACAGTGGGTGGGTGCCAGTTATTGTTTTATTGTGTTTTCTCTTTGTTACTGTTATTGGGTATTTACAATTAGCAATCCTACAAAGCCCTCTCCAGCGGTTATCATACAGATTGCGGCCATATATATATATATATAATATATATATATATATATATATATATATATATATATATATATATATATATATATATATATATAGTATATATATATACTATATATATATATATATATATATATATAGTATATATATATATATATACTATATATATATATATATATATATATATATATATAATATACTACATATATATATATATATATATATATATATATATATATATATATATATATATATATATATATATATATATATATATATATATATATATATATATATATAGTATCATAACACAGAGATAATCAATGCAAAACCTTATCGAGGAATCCACAATTCCAGCACACTGGACTTCCTTTACTTGACCTTCCCTTCGCCTTATTCAACCTTTGATTCTGAGGGTCACAAACCAGTCTACTACCCTTCAGACTTCCTTCCTTAAATCCAAGAATCGTCTACATGAATTCAAGCACCACTAGACGAACACTTCATTACACTCCCTCGTCACAACCGCAAGTTCACGTGTGTGCGTATATACACAGCCTTACATTCTGTGTAAGTTTAGACGCCACTTTCGTTGGAGCTTCGTTCCATATCTTTGCCCTGGATTGGACGAAGCGCCAATCCCAAGTTCCCTGCGGTTTCTGTACGTCTCTATTCACTGGGTAAAGCAACAAACCATCGTTGGTTATCGCGAAGAAGAAATATGGCAGCACATGCAGATCCCACGAGTGTGTTATAAACGAACATACTGAGAACACCGTTAAGATAAAATATGAAAATCGAGGAGAATCAATGTTCGTGGCAAAACGTTTTTTTGTCCTATGATTTCCCTGTCAGCTGATATGTCACTTGGAACTTTTCTTCCTCGACCCAGAACAGTTTCTTGCTGCAGTTTTCTTATGGTTGAATGTTTCTCCTTTGATGTGCTGCGATAGTGTACTACGCCTGTCATCATGTCTCCCGACGCGACAGCTGATTTGAGCCTCTTGTAAACACAGTCAATTCATATATATATATATCGCGGATATTTCTGAAAACAATTATCAAAAGCTACGAAAGCCAAATGACGTGGCAGCCAATTCACAGAGCCTCGCAACTATAATATACTACGAGTGCCAGTGTTCAAACCATTGTTCCAGAGCGCACATGCAGGAGGTGGTAATTTCAATAACTTCTTCACTGGGGCCCAGTGATCCTTAGCTTCTATTCTTCTCCTGTATTTAGCCAAGGAGCTGGCTAGAACTGAATTTAGACTGTTCCCAGGCAAGACTAAACAATTTCTAAAAGATGGTAAGGGATAACCTCCCCGTTACTCATTAACACTATATCCAAATCTCTCTCTCTCTCTCTCTCTTAGTAGACAGCAAAGACATACATACATACATACATACATACATACATACATACATACATACGTCATTTGTGTCAAAATGAATCTGCTCATATACCTTCTACACTATCTTGAAAAGTGTTGAGTATTTCAACTCAAAACTCGACATAACAACTTTTGAATAATAGCTATTGATTATGAGCTTTTGAAAACGAAGTGGATAATTCAATTAACCCTTTGGATCGGTTTCCGTCCTGTCGTCCTGCGTTCCTTGCATTACTGATTAGTCTCTTGGATTATTATCATTTCCTCTTTTACAGGAAAACTCGACTACAGGGCAAAGATGGAAAGTGAAAGGGAAAGTGAAAAGGACGTGTGGGAATTCGAGTTTCCAAACACAGCACTGATATCTGCAGTTTGCATTCGTTTTCTTTTTCCTGTTGTTGAGCTGACGGTAAAAATCCACAAGCGATATAACCCGAGCTAATCGTCACTGGCTGATTGGAAACCCGTCGGCGAATTGGTTATGCATTTATATTTTCACTTACTTTGGGAGTAAGCCTACAAACTACTTTTGTTGTTGCTCGTGTTCTGGTGGAGGTGGGGGGTGGGGGGGTAGGAAAGCCCTACGGAAGAGCCTAAAAATGGGTGGAAAGGGTGTTTCCCGTTGAGGTAAAGATACAGGAATTTTAGGATAGGATATTCTTTATTCATTTATTGGAATGAAAATGTCAAAAACATGAAGTCCATGTTAAACAGCACAGAACAATTATTTCTAATAAAATATAGCGTATTTATTTTAATTTCCGTTGCTGAAGCAACGCATTATCTGACCTTAGACTGCACACGCCGTGTGTAAGCTGGAGGTCGGATCACGCCTTGTTACCTCGTGAATTTAATCTTCTTGAGTGTGCCATAAATGTATTTTAACGTAAATGATTTTGCGGAAATATTATATTATTATATAATAATACAACGCATGAAGGAATAAAGTACTAGCTTTAATGATACGGGCAATGCTGTGCCCCTTCCACCTGACTTGTTATTCAAAGTATTTGATAATTTCATTCTGGGAACAAACTCTTCTTACCGACTGCGTTAACGATCGGCAATTTTCAGTCGTTTCACAAACATCCCACTTCAGTCCGATGCTCGCTGCTGCTAAAGCATCCTGTATACCGATTAAATGATCAAAAGTGAGGTATAGTCGCTTCTCAAAAAAGTAGCAATTAGTGATCATAGCTCTGTCAGGTCGGCAATTGAGACTAATTATTTCTAAGCGTCGTGGAGCTTCTACCACCCTACTTGCAATGACGAGAATGTCGTCTTGCAATTTCGTCTTGCAATGACGAGAGTGTCATCTTGCAATGACGACAATGTCGTCTTGCAATGGCGAGAATGTCGTCTTGCAATGACGACAATGTCGTCTTGCAATGACGAGAGTGTCGTCTTGCAATGACGAGCGTGTCGTCTTGCAATGACGGCAATGTCGTCTTGCAATGACGAGAATGTCATCTTGCAATGACGACAATGTCGTCTTGCAATGACGAGAATGTCGTCTTGCAATGACGAGAATGTCGTCTTGCAATGACGAGTGTGTCATCTTGCAATGACGACAATGTCCTCTTGCAATGACGAGAATGTCCTCTTGCAATGACGAGAATGTCGTTTTGCAATGACGAGAATGTCGTCTTCCAATGACGACAATGTCATCTTGCAATGACGAGAGTGTCAGTCTTGCCGTGACGAGAATGTCGTCTGTCTTCAGAGGTTTCCTCTGATATACGTAACCATCCCTTCGGACGATTTCAGCGTCGTAGTTAAAAGGCGACGCCCTTAATTAACCACTTACTGTGTAAACATTACAAACCTGCACAGAAAGCTTTCGGGAAACTGTTCGGTACCCCGTTGCAATATGTTTATTTTTTAAATGAATGTTCACATATTTTAAATATATGTCCATATACATAACTGAGGATTCGTTCCTCCAATACACACGAGTTATCATCCTTATTCAATTGACGCACCACAGAACCGTTCTATTGAAAGAAGAATCTACGGTGACCAGCTTACACAAGTACACCACAACGTGATTGCTAAATAGAGATCTACTGAGAATCTTGGGACAATTATTCTTCTCCCAACGAAGACCAGCTAGAATACACGAAGAATTAAAAACATACCGATATAAATTTGAAGATTATCCGCAAATAATGGTTTAAGTTAACGATATGCCGTCGTACATACTGCATATTTACCGGATTAAACAAACGCTAATAATAATAATAATAATAATAATAATAATAATAATAATAATAATAATAATAAAATAATAATAATAATAATAATAATAATAATAATATAGTAGTAGTAATTAATAATAATAATAATTAATAATAAAATAATAATTAAAATAATAATAATCATAATAATAATAATCTAATAATAATAAATAATAATAATAACCAATAATAATAATAAGTATAGTAGTAGTAGTAAAATAATAAATAATATAATAAGAATATATATATAATAAATATATAATAATAATAATATAAATAATAATAATAAATCATCACATACATCACATCTCCCTCACCCATAACACTCCCTCACCCATAAAAGCACGTAAAATGAGGTCCTCTATATCCTCTCTATACACAAGAGAGAGAGAGAGAGAGAGAGAGAGAGAGAGAGAGAGAGAGAGAGAGAGAGAGAGAGCATAGATATAAACTCAATATACTCGACATAAATTGCAGCCCACGTTAATTATAATTCAGCCCGTCAGTCAATCAGCAAAAGTCACAAAAAAAAAAATGAAAATAAATAAACAAATAAAAGAACGAACAAAAACAAAACGCTGGGGGTAAACATAGCAGCGTTCCACACTTCACTCCCATTGAAATCGCCAATCCAATTTATATTCACTCCATGTTAATGATACTAGAAAATAGGGGGGGAAAAAAGGCAGTAAAATTCAATCTATAAATCCTATTTGCCTGACTAATTATTATTCATTCTTTTTACCTTAATCGGATCGGCCTGGCTCATTGTGTTAAAAAAAAAATAACCTAGACTTCCCATTCAATGGATCTGTGTGTGTGTGTGTGTGTGTGTGTGTGTGTGTGTGTGTGTGTGTGTGTGTGTGTGTGTATTTCGACATCCGAATAATTCGCGTTGAAAATAACACATTACTGGAATTAAAATGACGGGTAATTCAAATGAATCCCCCTAAACGTATGATTTTCAACCGACGCGGATCGCGTTATCGAAAACTCGATTTGCATCCATTGTTCCTCTGCCTGTACATCGATGAAACGTGAACACTCGTCGAGTGTACAAATGGAGCCCGTGCCAATGTAAACAAGCGCTGGTTCCGTCATGAAACGTACGGCGAAAAGGGCTTTTGGTAACAACGAAATGCGCGAAATAACTAGGGATATGTCAGGGGCTCGTTATTGTCAACGAAAAGAAAATGACGGATATACATGAACATGAAAGAGCGAATATTAAATATGAGAGTCGCGTAGACTTCGTAGATATAGGACCTCAAGTCAAAGACTAAAGAAAACCAGAATTGTCACAGACAACATGAGAGGATCACAGACTGACAACTAAATATAAATATGATCGCAAATACACACAACTAACTGAATAAAAACAGGACTATGCCAGCCACACACACAACAAAATAGGAGCACAGACTGAAAACTAAATCGCACAGGAACAGAAGCTAATGAAATTACGTAAAACAGAAACGTAAACAATAAAAACTAAATGAAAACAGGAACTGAGGCGTTGGGAAATCAGAATGAAACATGAACACACAAAGTTTCTAAAATTAAAACAAATTGCTTTTTTTTGTAATGTCTATCAAGCGCCTATCAAAGAGACTAACCAACCTTATCTACTTTAAGGGTTCTTGTCATGAATTAAAATGTTATCTTTTTTCTAAATTGATAAAATCATTTTTCAACCAAGAGTCCTTTCTGCTGAACAGCCTGACATGACAGCAATCTAAATTAAAGGATTATTATGCGTTTTAATACGAAAACCCATTTAGTAGTTTTTTTTGTTTTAAAATATATATTTCTAAAATAAAGTACAAACTATTGTAATAACTATATTCTTCTCAGTTTTCTATTTCCCATAGTATTCGCTTAACAAATTTTATCATTCTTTTTTTTGTGTATTCCTTTTACTTTCTGCCTCACTTCTAGATCCTCTAGCTTCGCTTATATTTCCCTATTACTTATTTTCCGTACAATTCCTCGTGTGTGTTTGAGCGTTTCGAACTTTCCTGTTATCTCCACATATCTCTTTACATTTTCCAAATTCATTTTGCATCTAAGCGCTCCAGAAAGACGGCTATATATTTTCCAGACTTCAGTGCAAATGAACATAAATAAGAAATCACTTTATACTGACAGAGAGAGAGAGAGAGAGAGAGAGAGAGAGAGAGAGAGGCCTTACCTTACAGACCTTACAGCTCGTTCGGGTTGCCCCAGGTCCCTCAGTGTGAGGCACCTCTCACGTCTATCAGTGAGACAGAGAGAGAGAGAGAGAAGAAAGAGAGAGAGAGAGAGAGAGAGAGGAAGAGAGAGAGAGAGAGAGAGAGAGAGAGAGAGAGAGAGAGAGAGAGAGAGAGGAGAAAGAGAGGGGGCAGTTTTGTGAGTCTGTGTGTGTGTGTGTATGTATGCAATGCAAGAAAGAGAGAAAGAGAGGGTGATTGAGTGAGTGAGAGTGACTCTACTATCATTTACACATCTTCTGTTTCAGTCACATTACCTGTTGCATCCATAACACCAAACTATAAAATCAAAGCAAATAAATATACAACAATAATTATCATGATTTTGTCTCTCATGAAATGGTTTCCCTTGTGCGGGGAAACTTATTTTCCTCTGTTTTCCTTTTCAAAAGTGTTGCTTTAGGGGACTTTTATCACCTTCGCAAATAACTTTACCATTTCACCCCTCTCTTCAAGACAGATCCTCCCGTCGCAAAAAATGTTTCGTCCTCTATGTTCCAACCTCCGCGCCCCACCCCCCTCCTTTGACCTTATGCGTTACTGTGACTCTTTCGCTTTCTTGCATCATATTCCTTTTCCATCTTTCAAGTTCTACTATATATATACGCTTCTCTATGAGGCCCGGTTATTTTTCAACAGTCTCTGACCGGAAACGTACAAATCTAGTATATAGTTTCTTTACTTCCACTTCTCATTTTCCCAAAACAAACGTCATTTGTGTGGAAAAATTCCGCTCTAGTTTTCCGTTTGCTTCACTTCCTTGTTTTTTCCCGTCTGAAACTAAACTGTTCCAGGAGACGTTTTTTGTAGAAAAATGGGCGTCTGTCTGTCTGTCTGTCTGTCTATACGACGCGTGTCGATGAGGAGGCTCGTTTTGATTATTACAATAAACGATACAATCGAGAAACGGTTTATGATTGGGAATCCTTAACACTGAAAAACACTGCAAATCATCTTTGGAATGGCGACCACGTAATCTGAATGTGCGAAATATTCGTCAAATAGCAGTTATAGCTGTCCTAGTGGAGACGACGCTTCAAGCCATGAAGGTGGGTCCTCCCACCCTCTCCTCCTCCTCCTCCTCCTCCTCCTCCTCCTCCTTATCATCATCATCTTCTCCTTCTTCTTCTTCTTGAGCTTTGCGAGCCGAGTTCAATGCAGCTACTTGAGGAAACTGCTCCACTACCTCCAAGTGTTAGCTACAGATGGGAAGAAGAAAGGATAATATTAGTAAGGAATATTCTAAACTGTCATCTAAGTGTTACTTACAGAGGAAAGAAAAAAATACGCAATTTCAAAGGAATATTATGTACTAACTCCAAGCGTTAGCTAAAGGGGAAATATATAATGTGATGAAGAAAAAAACTAGGTTAGTTAACAACAGAGTCCAAGTGTTAGGTACAAGGACACTAAACAATAAATGGAATTAGTAAATTACAATCTCTACTGCCTTTAAGTTTTAGTTACAAGGAAAGAACTAATGATATATGGAATGAGTAAATTATAATTTCTACGCATCTAAGTTTTAGCTTAAGGGAAAAGAAGAATTAAATGGAATTAGCATATAATATCGGCGACCTCCAAGTGTCAGCTGAGACGAAAGGATGAAATAATACAAATATTAAAGTCTCCACTACCTGGGGTTCCAGGAAAAGTGGGAAAGAGAAGAAATGCAATTAAGAAAGAATAGAACCCACTGCCTGAAGAGTTAGCTAAAGAGAAAAGAAGAAATGCATTTTGCTAAGTAGATTCTCAACAGTCATCCAAGTGTAAGCTACAGAAGAAAGAGAAGGGATTAAATGCTTTCCCAAGTTTCAGTTAAGGAAACGAAATGAAATGGTGAGGAAAGAAACAAGAAATTTTCTCCGATACATAAAAAGGTGGAAACCGCTAACTATAAAGAGTGCAGAAGAACGAAAGAAAATGGACAAACAAAAACAAAGATGGCAGAAGAAAAGACGCATGGAAAGGTGAAGACATAATGTTAGCTAAAAAGGAAAAAAAATTATTTAGTAAAAAGCATAAATACATGACAACATTGTTAGCTAAAGAGGTCCAAGAAGCGATTAGTAAGGTATATGAAGAGGTGTCAACATCACGTTCTAGAGACTAGACTCAAAGTCACATGAGTGGTTATTGCTAAATTCAATATGGCATGTATAAACACTTCATGAAATTTAACCCGTTATGAGAAAACCAACTACAGCATATACGCAATGGCTACGCTGGGAGGTATTAAGTAATTATTATCACAAACGTTCAGGGTATACTTTATATAAAATTTATACTAAAAGATTATTATGCACATCGAAGGTATCATTAAACAGAATGCGTCGAATTTAACAGCTCCACCGTGTAAGCGGTTAAGTATATTATCCTAATAAACTTACTTCCTGCGAATCTAAACACAACCAATAGATCATATTACCAGATATGATATTCCCCCATTATCATAAATTCATTTATTCTTTTACTTCGACGGATAATCAGACTCAAATTAGTCCCTATTATCCCTCACAATTTTGTGCATAAAGTTTACATACACGTAATTTTGTGATGGAAACACTGAAGTAGTTAACGCTCGCATCATATTTTCTCTCTCTCTCTCTCTCTCTCTCTCTCTCTCTCTCTCAGCAAGACGACTACTGTTCGACTCTGGAACCGGACAAGAAGAGACAAATGGGTTCGGTCCAGTATGCCTTTGTTGACTAAGGTACCACAGAATTTAAATATATATACAAACAAAATATACATACACACACACACACACACACACATATATATATAATATTATATATATAATATATATATACGTGTGTGTGTGTGTGTGTGTGTGTGTGTGTCTTATGTCTTAGGAATTACAAAGCCTGACGACTTCACAACTGGGAATTGCCATCCTACAAGGTAGATAACACTAACCACAATGCAATTTAAGCTGAACTGAATGATATGCAACTTGCATGTGCATGCCTACCGTGCTATTTCTTTCCCACTAAGCGGATTTTCTCGAAAACCTGGGTTTTATTCACACACACACACACACACACACACATACACACACACGCACGCACACACACACACAGAAAAAAGAAGGGATGGAAAAAAAGTCATCGTACGCTAGGCTCTCTAATGGCCCTTTATAAATATTTAAGGCTTTTCCTAATTTCAAATTCAAGTTTACATGTCGAGTCTCGACCTTTTCCGTTATTTGGCACACGCTCGACCCTCCAGGTATGAGAATAACTGGATGATATTTTAGGGGGGGGTGGGAATTCTTCACATTAGATAATATATTCAATGTCTGGTGCTTACATTGAATTACGAGCGTTTATTGCATTCTTTCTTTCGTCCATTCTTCATCATAACAAGCACTAGCATTATTATATACTAGGATAATTTTTTAAGCATATATTTTCTATGCATTC
>NC_087215.1:65823238-65835738 GCF_015104395.2 Macrobrachium nipponense | reverse complement strand
CCCACAGAACTTTAACCACTGCCCGGTGGTGGCCGGTCCTGTATCGTTGGCAGAAGCACGATTATGGCTAAATTTAACCTTGAATGAAATAAGAACTAGTGACGCTAGGGGGACTGGAATTTGGCATGTCTGCTGATGATTGGAGGGTGGATGACAAACATACCAATTTGCAGCCCTCTAGCCTCAGTAGTTTTTAAGATCTGACGGCTGACAGAAAAAAGTGAGGACGGACAGACAAGCCGGTACAATTCATTCATTTCACAGAAAACAAAACAAAAAAGAAAATGATCATAGATTCGACCTACTACTAATCTAAATTAGGATACGCAGAATTGGTAAAATATCTCTACCTTTCTCTCACATACACACAATCACATATGTGTAATATATATTTGTCATGTGAAGATAAAAGGTCCATAAAACACTATTTGAACGTTGCAACCATATACTTCGAGCACTTCCCTCAGTGTACCTGATCACTGGTAAAATATGGAGATAGGATGTCTTACAAGAGTAGTATATAAACAAAGCATATGTAGGTCTTTTCATCTTCATATTATACTGTTGTATTAAAGTAAAAGACATTCATATTTGTATATAAACATATGTGTATATATATACATACTACACATAGGTATTTATATATACGTATTTGTATATACGTATTTGTATATAAACATATGTGTATATATATACAATATACGTGTATGTATATATAGATAGATATATAGATATATATACACACACATATATATATACTATATATATATATATATATATATATATATATATATATATATATATATATATATATATATATATATATATATATATATATATATATATATACTACATGTATATAAACAATAATTGTATCCTATAAACCAAATACAAACTGACACAAGCAATTCTTTGTTTATTTCTAGTGCACAGGTGCCAGCAGGGTAAATTTTGCAAGAGCCCACAGGTCCCAAGGGACTTCCCCGATGCATGAGACTCCGGAGCTGGAACAAACTCGCTTCGAATACCAATTTTTGACAGACATGACTTCTATCACTTTGACTTTATCTCTCGCGAAGTCAAAGTAATCGAATCTATGTCATATCTATTTTTTTTTTTCTCCCTCAGAAAAGTACTCACGGCTGCTAAATGATCTTTATGCAATCACTAACTGGAAACAAAGTTAATTGCGGAAATGCAAACTATATATAATATATATATATATATATATATATATATATATATATATATATATATATATATATATATATATATATATATATACATATGAGTCCCTCAGTTTTTTTCATTAGAGAGATCTGCTGTGTTTGCTATGAAAACGGATTATACTCCAACTCAATTCCGTTAATAAAAATGATATGATTCCTCTTCGATGAGGAAAAAAAAAATTGCTACATGCCTACTTCAGATTCCAGAATACTTTTATGCTGACAGACTAAAACGTATCAACATTCGCTCGGCAAGATAGAATGACATACAGGACGGTTTTGACTTCCTCAGGTACAATGTTATCGACAGTTATTCACTGCATTTAACATATTCAATAAGAGCCATCTAACATATTCAACGTTTCTTTTGCTTTCATCTTTATTTGCCCATCACCCAATATTTACGTTACCTTGACAGAAAGAAAGAAAGCATATTGTTTCCCTCTGACTGGTCAGTAACCAAGTTGAAGAAGCCAGACAGGATAGTGCTAAAAAATTTTTATCACCTCAAAAAAGTCCGAAAGTTGGGTAACCATGTGAAAGATCACCTACCAACGGAATGAACGCGTTTACATTCCCCTGACGGAGGGAGGATACCCAAGACGGAGACACCGAAACAGAAGAAATTCACAGTTCTAATTCCCATGACAGGACAATGTCCAGCAAGTTCAAGGGTCTCTAACACGAGAATGATTACCTTAATCAAAGTTCCCTCTGACAGGAGGGTGCCGAGGTTAATGTTCTGCTAGCATAAGAGACTGGCCATGCCCAGTTTCCCCTAATAAGAGAGCCCAAGTACAAGTTTACCTGACAGAAGAGTGACGATGTTAGTGCTCCCTTAACATTAGAGTCCCCAAGTTCAAGTTACCCAATATGAGAGCGTACAAGTGCGTAAAAGTGCGTAAGTTCAAGTTTCCCCGACAGGAGAGTAAAATAACCAAGTCACGTTCTTATTTCAGATACCATGATAATACTTTACATTATCTAAAATGAGATTTCACTGTAAAGTTTCACTGACTATCTAAAGTTACCTAGGACAGGTCTGACGCGAACATACAAAAGTATAATAATGAGAAACGGGGGGAAATATAACAAGGAAAGACAGAGGTTGGTAGATAAAAAATCACGAAGATTACATATAAAAAAAAAAGCGAGGAAAGGGATTGCCGACTGCTCCAGATAAAAAAGAAACAGGAAGTAAAAAGCTCCCAAAATGAGGGACAAAAACTGAATAATTATGGAAATTAATACTCATATAACAGTTGGGATATCTGCGTAAGAGAAAGAAATCCAGAGAGAGAGAGAGAGAGAGAGAGAGAGAGAGAGAGAGAGAGAGAGAGAGAGAGATTCATCGTTCAAGCATTTTATTTTTGTCTTCCCTATTGCTATCTCATGTCTGTGTCTTCCCAGGAAAATGTTCGTGGGTAGCAACGTCGCTTCGAAGCCCTTCGGCCATTGTCGTCAGATATAGCTTTGGCCAAAGTTGTGGAATTGTCGTCTATGCTGTCATGATGAAAGTGCAGGTAGGTTTGGATGGGTCTGGATTTCAGATATTATTCACTTCCTCCCCCGGTAGGCCCAATAAACTCTAAGTGAGCACACACAGACGCACAAACACATAGAGAGAGAGAGAGAGAGAGAGAGAGAGAGAGAGAGAGAGAGAGAGAGAGAGTTCCTTTCCTGATAGTTTCAATAATTTCCAAGTACACAAAGAGAGAGAGAGAGAAGTGTTCCTTTCCTGATAGTTCCAATAAACTCCAAGTGTACATAGAGAGAGAGAGAGAGAGAGAGAGAGGAGAGAGAGAGAGAGAGAGAGTTCCTTTCTTGATAGTTCCAATAAGTTCCATGTACACATAGAGAGACAGAGAGAGTTCCTTTCCTGATAGTGCCAATGAATTCCAAAATTCCAAGTGCTCAGAGAGAGAGAGAGAGAGAGAGAGAGAGAGAGAGAGAGTTGTTAATTGAAAAAATCTAAATCGAGCTATGGTAGGGTGAAAATGATCCTCTTACCCACATGAAAAGTTCCTTCTTCTTTTTTTTTTTTTTGGAGGTAGCAGTACATACAGCATTATTCACAGTAAACTCCTTTCTTCAGATACGTACGCAGGAGAAATAAAAGGGTATAAAAAAACATCTCTGCGACGAAAGTAAAGGGGAAAAAATCCCCCTCCTTTTTCCCCGCAGGGAATAGAGGGGGCGGAAGAACATTTTGAAATCCAGAGTGTGGGAAAGATGAACTGGCTGGAAATGGTTTGAAATACCTTTCTGACATATCTTTTTAGGAGTGAGGAAATACACTGGCCTTTAAATTCAGTCATTCTGTATCGTACATAACCCAAATCACCAACATATTTTTCGAGGGGGCTGTTTTCTTCTTAAAATAGTGGGAAGAATGATGCAAATGTTCACCCTGCACATAATTCTCAATCAAAATATCTCGGAACCCATTAAAACAAAACGTAAAATATCACAGGGCTCGCCTGAGAGAGAGAGAGAGAGAGAGAGAGAGAGAGAGAGAGAGAGAGAGAGAGAGAGAGAGAGAGAGAGAGAGGTAACGAACTATCACGCATTTTATGGTCAGCAGCAAAATCCTTCCAAAATATACGTAACAGGCCACCGAAACATTGTAAACACAAAATAAAACATGCCAGATCAACAAAGACTTATTCCTTGATACAAGAAATCGTTGAAAATGATCTTTTCAAAGCAGTGCAGGGACTTTTGTATTTACAAAAGTGACTGTAAGAAACAAACTGCCCATCATCTTCAGGAACAGAAAACGTCCGTTTTGCAAACGCCTCTGTCTTGTAGCAAATGCTAAGTGAAAAAGATGCAATAGCATGCTCTTATAAAAGGAATAAGGTTTATATAAGAGAATGATAAAGGACACTAAGTGAAATCGGAGAAAGTGAATAAGATAAATACTGTAGGGGTTAAGTACTAAGAAAGCATGGATGTTATTCATATACTTCATCTTGGAGGGTTTACAATAGACGAATCGCCTTAACATCAATAACAGTTTCAAACATCTAGAGCAGCGACTATCTTTGCCTAACAGAGACAGTAAGCCAGTTTGACTAATTGTCCATTTGTCCTTCTGAGAATTATTTTCTCGTTCTTTATGACAGACAGGCTATGAAAGTTTAAAGAACAATCTCTCTCTCTCTCTCTCTCTCTCTCTCTCTCTCTCTCTCTCTCTCTCTCTCTCTCTCTGCCTTCTACTCGTTGCTGGAAGTTGGCCGGTCATGTGACCATGATAGTCCCAAACAGGACTGTTCGTAACCCATCCCATCCCCAATGGATCAAACCCGGACCCGGCTGTCTCTTATGCCAGTACAGACCACTGGGGTAAGACGTTGAAAAGAATCAGGAGCCTGGTATACCTCTGGACTAGTGCATCAGACCTACTAGACGAGGATGATGGTGTGTGGTTTAGAGTAAGCTGGTTTAAGGCAGCATGGGCACTTTCTTATTAAAGGTGAACTGTTAACTGGCGTGGAGCTCTACAAACTACACTACCGAACGACCCAATCCAGGAGATACAGGATAGGAGGCAGACCATCTGTTTCCTGAAAGTTCACCAGCCTACACAATATTTTCTTTAAAAAAACTCGTTTTCTTGAAGCTGATCAACCACGATAGGACCGCAAAAATAGTCAAACGAACCCTTTTCTGAATGAATTTTGAGCTTGCTAAGGTACCTTATTCGTCCATTCATTGAACCTTTGCAACAGCTGAAAATGATTCCCCTTTACGATTTTCTGAAAACGCTTCAATACATTTTGATGCTCAAATACTTCACCCTTTGCTTATTAGTTGAGTTATGTGTTAATAAGCAAACTGAAAATAGCGTAATAGAATGTGAAAATTTGTTCTAATCTTATGAAACATATCTTTCCAAAAGATATGGGGACCACGCTTTCAAATATGAGTATTTAATTTTCCATCTGGATATATATAAACATAATTTCCTCCTCCTCAAAAAGATGATACTATTTCTTTATTACGGAGTAGGAGGCAGATCAACGAGAATTCTGATAAATGTCTGTGTCCACGATCAACTGAAAAAAAATAGAACACAGGGAAAAAAACACTTCTAAGTCGTCATGTAATAAGTTAAGTATATATTAGTTTTACCAGACCACTGAGCTGATTAACAGCTCTCTCAGGGCTGGCCCGAAGAATTAGATATTTTTACGTGGCTAGGAACCAATTGGTCTCCTAGCAAAGGACCTACAGCTTATTGTGGGATCCGAACCACACTATTATCGAAAAATGAATTTCTATCACCAGAAATAAATTCCTCTGATTCCGCGTTGGCCGAGCCGGGATTGGATCTACGGACCACCGAATTGGCAGCCGAGCACGAAAACCACTCGTCCAGCGAGGAACTACGACATAGGATAAGGAGTACAGCCCTTTTTATAAGTACTTTTCTCTCTTCGTACGCTGAAACCGGACGTCTCATCAAATTTCGATTGTCACAAGTAATTTTCTGCCCTCGCGGACTGACGAAAAGTTCCACAAAACCTGCTTTCAAACAGCCACGTATACGCGACATCGAATAATGAAAGCCAGCGAGCATATTCCGCCATTATGAATGGAATAAAACGGTGGTTTCCACATTTTATTCATTAATCTTCTCTAGCCAAAGGCTGGGTTACCTGGTAAAAAAAAAAAATGGCACCCGAGGTCTGTCAGTGTATGAAAATAAAGAACAAAAGAATCTGGGGGGAGAAGGGGTGGTCCACGCTGTTTGTAACTGTAGGACTAAAGCCTAAATGAAAATAAAATAGGCCGCATTACCTGGATGTCGACTGTTGATATTATTTCAGCCTAAAATCAATGTAAATTAATCCCTGCAGGCGGTTCTATCCTACAACCGTTACTCCTCAACCCCTGCCCCCCCCCCCCCCCCCCCCCCCCCCACCACAACTATCCCTAAAGGGGATATACATTTTATTCCTGATAATTTTATTACGTATTTGAAATACACCTACAGAGCCTGGACGAAATATTTCGTGCGATCTCACCGTAAATTTCGTAAAACGTAAGCTGCGTATTTCAATAAACTGTAGACCAACTACTCCTACGTTTGGGGGAGAGAAATACTAACCACTAATCATTCGGCAAGTAATAACAAATATATAAAGGCGGAAAACATAACGCATCTGACGCCAGCTGTAAATCCTCAATCGCGTACACCAATCAGATACATCCAAACTTCTACTATATATATTTTTATTTTTACGCGCGGGGCGCCATAATATATTTCTCTCTCCAGCACCCGGAGAGAGAGAGAGAGAGAGAGAAGCGGGGATACATACGAATGCACGTCCTTCCACAACAGCAAAAAGAAAAAAAAAAAAGCTGCATAAATCGCCAGCGATATATTGCTGTTACAGTCTTTCCCGAACATTAATTCCGCATAGAAACCCGACATTAAGACTGTAAATCTAGTTTGATGAGCTGAAACGAGAGCCGGTTAAATAACAACGTTTTTAAAAGTAATTTCCAGATAAAGCGTTCGGCATCATCGACTTTGTGTGTTTAACGGAAGGTGGAAAAAATAGTATCGATTTCCCTGTTCAGTCCATTTTGTGCGTTTGGCGAAAGGAACACAAGTACAGTTTGCCTGTTCAATCGATATTTTGTATCTAATGAAAAAAAAAAAATACGGTTTGCCTGTTCTATCGATATTTTGTGTCGAATGAAAAAAAAATTACGGTTTGCCTGTTCAATCGATATTATGTGTCTAATGAAAGAAAAATTTTACGGTTTGCCTGTTCTATGGATATTTTGTCTAATGACAAAAATAATTATGGTTTGCCTGTTCAATCGATTTTTGTCTAATAAAAGAAAATTACGGTTTGCCTGTTCAATCGATATTTTGTGTCTAATGAAAAAATAATTACGGTTTGCCTGTTCTATCGATATCTTGTGTCTAATGAAAAAAAAAATTACGGTTTGCCTATTCTATCGATATCTTATGTCTAATGAAAGAAAAAAATTACGGTTTGCCTGTTCAATCGATATTTTGTGTCTAATAAAAAAAAAATACGGTTTGCCTGTTCTATTGATATCTTGTGTCTAATGAAAGAAAAAAATTACAGTTTGCCTGTTCTATCGATTTTTGTCTAATAGAAAAAAATTACGGTTTGCCTGTTCTATCGATATTTTGTGTCTAATCAAAAAAAAAATTACGGTTAGCCTGTTCTATCGATATCTTGTGTCTAATGAAAGAAAAAAATTACGGTTTGCCTGTTCAATCGACTTTGTGTCTAATGAAAGATAAAAAATTACGGTTTGCCTGTTCAATCGATATTTTGTGTCTAATGAAAGAAAAACATTACGGTTTGCCTGTTCAATCGACTTTGTGTGTTTAGCGAAAGGAAATGGAAAGAAAAAAACGATCCAGTTTGCCTGTTCATTACATTGTGTGCTTAGCGAAGGACATTCAACTGATATTGTGTTTAGTGAAAAGAAAATAATTACTGAAAAGAAAATAATTACGATTTGACTATTCATTCGACTTTGTGTGTGAGCGAAAGGAAAAAAACATTTACGGATCGGCTGTTCATTCGACTTTTTGTTTTTTAGCCAAATAAAATAAAAAGTTACGGTTTTTCTGTTCAATCGGCTTTGTGTGTTAGCGAAAGGAAAACAATTTTTCGTTAGCCTGTTCTGTCGACTTTGCGTGTTTGTTTAACGAAAGGTAAAAACAGTTACGTTTTTTCTATTCAATGACTTTGTGTGTTTAACAGAAGGTGGAAAAAATAGTGTCGATTTGCCTATTCGGTCGACTTTGTGTTTGTTTGACGAGAGGAAAAAAAAATTCATGGTTTGCCTGTTGAGTCGCCTTTGTGAGATAAGATAATTCATAAGGCGTTCCTCAGAGAACGGTCGCAGTTTGAGAGGTCAAACTACGGAGAGGCGGCGGCGGTGGTGGAGGGTCCACCGCCTACGGCCGCAACAGAGGAATGTATCACCCATGACACTCGGTTATTGAATTCAGCGACATGAAAGGCGGACTCAATTGCCGTGTTACGGGCGCCCGTAGTCTCTCCATTAACGTTACTGAACAGGGAGGGATAATTCGACAATAAACTCGTGCGGATTTTGACTTTTAAATATTCGTTTTTGTAAATCATGCCACAAACGCTTGCTTGCGCAAAGAAAGGAAAAGCAAAAGAAAAACAATAAACTCATAAGGATTTTTACTTTTCCGTTTTTGTAAATCATGCCACAAACGCTTGCTTGCGCAAAGAAAGGAAAAGCAAAAGAAAGAAACAAAACATGAGATAAAGGAGCTATCGATGTTAGGAGCATGATACAAAGAGGTATCACGATAAGCAGAAATATTCAATTTGATGGATAAACATCAGGCTTCGAAGTTCATTAAAAAAAAAAAAAAAAAAAAAAAAGGGTTCTAATAGCCTTTGCTACTATGGCAGCGATTCCAGTGAATTCGTCTTGTTTGTGTAAAACACAGAAAACGCCAACGAACAAACAAAACATAAGAAAAAGAGTGACCGAAAATAGAAGCATAATACCAAGAACAGTCTCGATATGCACAAGTATTCAGTCTTTAGGTACACGTACCAAGCACTGGGGCAACTAAGGCCATTCAGCGCTGAAACAGAAACTGACAGTGAAAAGGTTTGGAAGGTGTGACAGGAGGCAAACCTCGCAGCTGCACCAAGAATCAACTGTTAGGAGAGGGTGGACAGTAAGATGGAAGAAAGAGAATATAAACGGAGGCACAGTAAAAGGAATGAAAGGGGTTGGAGCTAGGGGTCGAAGAGACGGTGAAAAGAACCTTGAGTATTATTAGCCTATAGTGCGCCCCACTGAAGCCCTACGGGGAATTGATTCATTTTCAGAGATAAAGCGTTTTTTTTTATCTTTAGCGAGGACTGCAGCCGCGCCCTTCCAACGACAGAGGACAAATCGACCCAAACAACGAATTTCAATCCATTTCTATAACCTCACCCGAGATAGTGTACAACTAGAAGGATCGAGTGATCGTTTGTATGCTCATGTTCGTATTAAATACGCTACGTAAATTGAATTAAATATGTTACAGATACATCTGCTAAATCACTTGCCAACGTGTTCATATTATATCAATTGGGCGAACATGTAGCCATGTGTCTGTCCGTTATAGTAAATACGGTGTACAAGTTGGATTTAGATATGATTTTACTGACATCATATGTTTAATGGGCATAAAAATAATTGACGCTATATCTGTACGACACATAAACATTCTTATATTGTTTTATCTTTACAAAGTCAAAGTAAAAAGACAAAAAAGGCCTTTTTACTCAGGAAACTGTACTCTTCAGCTAACCTAACGCTCTCTCTCTCTCTCTGTCTCTCTCTCTCCACGATGTATAACCGTGCACAAGTTGTTTTATCTTTATTAGACCAAAGTAAAAGAAAAAAAGGCCTTTTTTACTCAGGAAAATATACTCACAAGCTAACCTCCTCTCTCTCTCTCTCTCTCTCTCTCTCTCTCTCTCTCTCTCTCTCTCTCTCTCTCTCTCCATGATGTATAACCTTAAGTTGTTTTATCTTTATTATGTCAAAGTAAACAAAAAATTCCTTTTTACCCAGGAACATATACTCACCAGCTAACCCCCCCCCCCTCTCTCTCTCTCTCTCTCTCTCTCTCTCTCTCTCTGCGCCAGTGGAATAAATGAATATAAAGTGGTGTGATATGAGACCAAATTTCGATATGACGTCCTCTCATCCGTGGAAAATAGCAGGTGGGGGGCTGTAGGAAGCGACGTTTGCCGCCATTAAAGATAGATACAAATTTACAATTTTTTTTTCTTATTTTTCTTTTAGCTGAAGTAACGAGGAAGACCGTCGTCTCGTTAAGGAGGCATCGATGGAACTAGAAAAACCAGGGTACTACCTCCCCACCGCGACGAAATGGACTTTCGGTAGATCATCTCTGATCGTGAATATAGCCATTTTTGGTACTCTTGCAGTTTGGCTTTATTTCATAACTTGTAATATAACGACAAAGCTTTGTATATATATATATATATATATATATATATATATATATATATATATATATATGCACACACAGATACGTATATATATTACATACATGGATACATTCAATATATATATATATATATTATATATATATATATATATATATATACTATATATATATATATATATATGCATATATATATATATATATAATATATATATATATATATATATATATATATATATATATATATATATATATATATATATATATATATATATATATGAATTTTTGTCACCACTGAAGGCCTGATTTCTCCTCTGCCCACGAGAGGACGAAAATATCATATACTAGAAAGATTCCCCATCGGCTAACATAAATGAAAATATATTAATTCCGAGATAGAGCGAATTGGATATTAAAGGGCATTTGTAGCTTAATGCATATATATACATATGTATAAACACACAGTGTACATGAATTTTTATACACATAAACATAAAAAGTAAATTCTTTGTCCTCCAACAGTACAATAGGTTAAACATTTCGGATTCCCCGCAAGTCCTCCACTTCCACGAACCCCACAATCTTTTCCCTAATTTGAGAGACGGGTCTATTGCCTCCTTCGGGTTAGGCCTCTCTCTCTCTCTCTCTCTCTCTCTCTCTCTCTCTCTCTCTCTTCTCTCTCTCTCTCAGTCGCTTATTTTCCTAACTACCTCCAACCTTCAGGACGGCACGGTCTCCCCCACAAAGTGCATAATTATCAAAATATATTTCCATAGAAGTGGATTCAATTTCCATTTCCCTATTCAGAGCTGAAATTGTGCCCCCGGGGATAACTGGAATTGGGATTACGACGGGGGCAGGAAACAGCCCTGGCTGTAACTATTAAAAGCTTCTTTTCACAAGCGGATACCCGCCAGCTAAGAAGAGACAACTATTTTTCAATTACATTACGTCAAATGGCGAATAGAGCACCTCTCAAGTAAATCTGATACGTCATTCAGCTTAGCTGATGACAAAACACCGTAAGAGAGAGAGAGAGAGAGAGAGAGAGAGAGAGAGAGAGAGAGAGAGAGATAGAAACAGCAAACTAAAGAGAAAAACAGCAAACGGCATAGGATATTGAATCACCATAGGGGAGAGAGAGAGAGAGAGAGAGAGAGAGAGAGAGAGAGAGAGAGAGAACAGCTTAGTAGTGGAAAAAAACAGCAAATAGCATAGAGAGAGAGAGAGAGAGAGAGAGAGAGAGAGAGAGAGAGAGAACAGCATAGAAAAGAGAAAAAAAGCGAACAGCGTATTAGACAGAATCAGCATAGTAGAGAGAGAGAGAGAGAGAGAGAGAGAGAGAGAGAGAGAGAGAGAGAGAGAGAGGTATGGAAGCCGAGATAATAACCTTACTATTTTTCATGAAAATTTCGAGGAATTATTTGTTTTGCTGGGGGGAAAATGGCAAATGGGGGGAGGGGGGGGGGTGGGGGGGGGGGGACAAAGTTCCCAAATAAGTATGGTCACATCCACTAAACCCCTCGGGCAGGAAATGGAAAACGAAAAATAGGAGAGTGCCGCCCCATACCCACCCCCTACCCCTTCTTCCCCCCCAACCCCCCCGGCCGCCACACAAAAAAGCATGAGTGCACTACCGCAACTAGCAAACAATCTCTCTCTCTCTCTTCTCTCTTCATATGCTGTTTCTCTCTCTATCTATCTTTATCTACTATGATCTCTCTCTCTCTCTCTCTCTCTCTCTTCTCTCTCTCTCTCTGTCTCTACTGTTTCTCCCCCTCTCTCTCTACTATGCTGTTTCTCTCTCTCTCTCTCTCTCCCCCTCTCTCTCTCTTTCTCTCTCTCTCTACGATGCTCTCTATCTCTTTCTCTACTGTCTCTTCCTATCTCTTTCTATTATGCTGTTTCTCTCTCTCTCTCTCTTATATGCTGTTTCTCTCTCTATCTATCTTTATCTACTATGCTCCCTCTCTCTCTCTCTCTCTCTCTCTCTCTCTCTCTCTCTTTCATATGCTGCTTCTCTCTCTATCTGTCTATGTCTACTATGCTCTCTCTCTCTCTACGATACTCTCTCTATCTATCTGTATCTACTATGCTTGCTCTCTCTCTCTCTCTCTCTCTCTCTCTCTCTCTCTCTCTCTCTCTTTCTAACACGTTTAATACTACGTAAAGCTGTCAAATTCAGTGGGTTTAAAAAGAGATATGATTATCAGAGTTGGTATACATTAAAGAAACTCTCTCTCTCTCTCTCT
>NC_087215.1:65803238-65818238 GCF_015104395.2 Macrobrachium nipponense | reverse complement strand
AATAGAAAAGAAACTTGAGAGAAGAACCTTAGTCCACCCAGAAGGAAAATAAAATAAACAAATGGAAATAATATTGCGCAACGTTCGTTCTAGCGAGGCAAAAATAAATGTGAACTTTCTTCGAACACAACGCATATATATATATATATATATATATATATATATATATATATATACATACATAGATATATATACATACACATATATATATATATATATATATATATATAGTATATATATATATATGTGTGTGTGTGTACATACATATATATATATATATATATATATATATCTATATATATATATATATATATATATGTATATTATGTGTGTGTGTGTGTATATACATATATATACACATATAAATATATATACAATATGTGTATGTACATTCCAAATAAACAAACACTAAGAACAGGTAAACATGGAGAATATATGCAATACACTTTTTCACTGACTTGGAATCAAACAATTCTAACGTGTGTTGATAACCCAAGCTTTAGTAATTTCAGGATAGCTTTAGGAATTTCAGGATAGGATATTTATGATTTATTTATTAGGATGAAAATGTGAAAAACAAAAAATTATAACGTGCATGTTAAACAGTACAGAACAATTATCTCTAAAAAAATATATGGCGTATTTATTTAAATTCTCGTTGGTGAAACAACATAATACCTGACCTTAGATTTTAGCACGCACCCCGAGTAAGCTAAAGTCGGATCACGCCTTGTTTTATTTTAATCAGATGGAGTTTTTTTTTTTTACTATTTGCATCAAAGATACTCCCAGATTGCATTTCCTTTGTCATCCTTCTAATCAAGAATTCGACCTCCAACCCGTCACCCTTTGTAAGGTGCATAGGTATATCGTTCGTTACACCTTCACAGGCTGCTCTAGGAGGAAGAGCCGGTGATGGCACAAGCCCAGCTTGATGTAACAACAAACACGGCCTTGACAGGAGGATTCCAGTAGGTTACCTAAAAATGCAGCGGCTCCGTGTGCATTCATGAATCCTTTTCGTTACCTTGAAGTTCAGTTCAGTGTCGAAACAAAAAAAAAAAAAAAAAAAAAAAAAAAAAAAAATCTCTTTCCTGAAGTCGGCCAAAATTGTCTATAATATCAGCATCACTATTATCACTGCTTACCGACACTACGACAAAAAGAGACGACCTTGAAGTATTACTAATAATGATTTCCACGAGGACGGACGCCGCTCCAAGATCAGTCCACCCTCAGCTCCCCAGCCCGTGGATGTCTGGCAGCTCCAGACGAAAGCTCGCTTGCTTCAAGAAAGATATATATATATATATATATATATATATATATATATATATATATATATATATATATATATATATATACATATATATATACATATATATATATATATATATATATCGTTAATGACTTTGATGACCATGGTATCATAGTTTATCTGTAAAATTCAAATATATACACCAATTTTGACTGTATTTGATCATGACCTCCATAGGCGCTCTACTAGCCTGTCTAAGTAGCACGGAAAAAGCCACTATTCGGAAAATAGAGAAGAACCTCTACAAGTGTAACGCTGCTGAAGTAGCCATTACTTTTAATAAAGTATTTCCACCTTTGTTATAGTTAACATTAGGTTGCCGTGTTACTACTGCAGCGTCAGAAAAGTAATAAATACAACAGAGAAATCGCCAGCAGTGAAATATTCTCCCGAATGCAAAGTAAAACCCCAAGGCTCCTGAGCCCCTGAAAGGAGCTTAGGGGACAGTGGGGGACTAAGGAACACTCAGAACGGGGCTCCTGAAACGCAACAAAATACAGAAACACATTTCCCTCGAAAGCTGCTCTGGCCAAAAGTATCAAGAAAGCAGCTGCACAAAAAACGAATGAGCGCATTAACTTGAAATGCTAAAACTGCGACTAGAACAGGAGAGAGAGAGAGATAGGAGACGCGAGAGGGAAGATGAGGAGACGACCCGGCGGACTGACAAAGAGAGCGAGACACTGGAATGGCGGACGAGAGCAGAGAGAGTAGAGAGACGGACCGGTTTGCAGAGGACGATAGAGACGCGAGGGGAAGAGAGATCGAACCCAGGAAGAAAGGCGGAGAGGAGGGTGGGGACTAGGCTGAGAGAGGAGATGAGAGGGGGTGAGGAGGGAGGGAAGACGTAAGAGAGCGAGAAGAGAGAGAGGCAAATTTCTATCTTTAAAGTTAATGGAATGGTTGAAAGAAAATGGTCATTACCGACCCATGCATCATGAAAGAGGTTTGTTTTTTTCTTACTGGATGCGTGTTACCTGTATAATACATTTGCCTAGACATGTTCTAAAACTACGACAAAAAAAAAAATAAAAAAAAAAAAATGAGACAAAAAACTGGTGAGGCAAACCATGAATCCTTAAAGATAATGGAATGGTTGAAAATTAATAAAATGTCCATTATTTACTCATATTTTTTTAAAGTGCTTTGCATTCTCTTTACTGGACGTGTCTTACACGTATAATACATTTGCCTAGACATGTTCTAAAACTGCGACCGAAACAGGTGTAGCAAAGCCTTCCATCTTTACAGATAATGGACAGGTTAAAAAGAAAATGTTCCATGACATCCCGACTTATCAAGACAGTGTTTTGTTTATATTTTGCTTTCATTGGACGTATCTTATCTGTGTAAAATCATTGGCATAAACACGGTCTGAAACTACGCCCAAAAAAAAAGAAATTAAAATTAGAAAAATGGAATGGCTGTAAGAAAATATTCATTACCTACCGACGCGTTACGGAAATGTTTTGTTTCTACTGAAACTACGACCCCCCAAAAAATTAAAATTAAGCTTTAAAAAAATTTAATGGCTGAAAGAAAATATTCATTATCTAGCGACGCATTAGTAAAATGTTTTGTTTCTACTGAAACTACGAGCCCCCACCCCCGCCACCCAACCCCCCCCCCAAAAAAAAAAAAAAATAAAATTAAGATTTAAAAAAAAAATGGAATGGCTGAAAGAAAATATTCATTACCTAGCAACGCGTTACGAAAATGTTTTGTTTTTACTTTCGTCCTGGGACGTGTCTTACCTGTATAATACATTTGCCTAGACATGGAAGGACAATTCAGCTGTCGGCTGTTGGAGAAGTCGATATTGGTGCGCAACGGCCGATGATACATCTGCTGCGTCGGCCGGAAGTTGTTGACCATTCGCGCCTTCGGCGACTTTTTCGTCCCCTGGTGGAGCTTCCGCAGAGCGTGGAGCTGGAGCGGGAAGGAGAGGGGAAAATCGTTGTATAAACTGGAGTTCCTTCAATGGAGGTGATACATAAATACTAAAATCAAAGGTTTCCTTCAGTGAAGCTGAAGCTCATAGGAATCAAAGGCTTTCTCAAGTGGACCTGAAACTAAAAGGAATATCAACATATAAACTGGAGTTCCTTCAGTGGCGCTGATACTTAAATACTAAATCAAAGGTCTCCTTCAATGGAGGTGATACTTAAATACTAAAATCGAAGGTTTCCTTCCATTAAGGTGATACTTAAATACTAAAATCAAAGGTTTCCTTCAATGGAGGTGATACTTAAATACTATAATTAAAGATTTTCTTCAGTGGAGCTGAAGCTCAAAGGAATCACAGGCTTTCTCAAGTGGAGCTGAAACTCAAAGGAATAATCAACATATAAACTGTAGTTCCTTCAATGGAGCTGACACTAAAATACTGAAATAAAAGGTTTTCTTAAATGGAGCTGAAACTAAAAGGTCTAATCAACATATAACTGCAGTTCCTTAAATGGAGCCGATACTTTAGAGCATTCATTTGACCTGGAACGAAATCGAGAGAAAATCGCTCTAAAACCGGTGGTAATTAATTGGAAATATATGGGAAAAGTTATCACAAACTGGACTTCATTCGGTGATGCTGATCCTGAAAGACAGACAAAAAGGATCAGATAAACTCGGGATTATTAAATGGAGCCGACACGAAAAGAAAACGACTCGTCTTGTAAAAACAAATTAAAAACAAATTCTCTAAATGAAATCTGACACTAAATAAACAAAAAACCTTTTAAGAGATTATTGAAAAATGGAGTTCATCAAGCGAAGCTGGCTTATGTTTTTAAGAAGAGATAAAAAATATAAACTTTAGTTCAATAAATGCCTTGAGCTAAAGTATATATATGTATACTTCACTTTGTAGCAAATTTTATGCTTTGGAGTTAATTCGACAGAAAGGTAAGATAAAGTGATAGAAAACCGAGCTGGTTTGGAAGATCCCTCAAGAAAATAAAAACTGTGGTGTCCACAACGAAAGGGGTAAACAACCTAACTTCGATTTATGCGAAGATTCCAGCTTCCAGTTCCACTGTAAAATATACACTTTCATTAAATAACTTAAATAACACTGGACTCAGGACCCTCTAACTCCAATTCAAACAAAGAAAGGCGTGTTTCTAAGCAAGTAGGTTCAACCCTTGGCATTCTACTGGTAAATGTGATTAAAATTCTTTCGTCAAATCAAGTCTTTTGTTTCCAATTTTCATCAGCCAATTCTGTCAACACCTTCCTAATTATTTTCATTTTTCCAAGCAGACGGAATAACACCTACTCAAGGACTATATTCCTTCATTTTATTAATGAAAAGATATTTTCAATGATGCTGGATTCGAATATCTGACATTTACATTCTGTTATCCTATTTTTCTTAACTGAAAAACTAACTGATGATACAGACATTTATCCGTAAAACCTAACGCAAAAATCGACTGAATTCTTGTCGAAAAATTTCACTGACTTATAATATATATTTGGCCTCATATACCGACACGGACAGATGCAATCACACCACACATATTATGCAACCACGCATTATGTATTCTGTGCATTTATAAGTGCAAAAGCGTACCAGCAAACGTTTTCAATACCTCATTTAAGAAAAAAAATACGACCACAGTCAAAAGGGTATTTAAAATTAGCGCTCATCAGTCCATGGGCACAGAATCGCACGTCAAACAACCAACACGCTTTTTAGAAAAAATGTAGACATGGATATTTCACTGACAGTTAATGTGTCATTAAACTGCTTTATAAACACAGACGAATGGTTTTTCTGTCTTTGAATGACTTCCTTACGAGGAGTGCATTTGTTGTTAAGATAAGGATGCATGACAAGGAGGGAGTAAAGAGGGCTCGGGAAAGAACCCATTAGAGGAAGAAGATCGAGAGGGAGCCAGAGAATGAGATGGCGAGATAAAGTGAAGGAATGAAGACATGGAGAGAAGGGAATTGGTGGGGGAGGATGATGCCTTTGATAGAAAGCGGTGGAGGAGGGGAAGGCGCATCAGGTAACCGACCCCTTCATGCAGAGATAACGGTGAATAATTATCAAATCACCATGATTCATATAAATCATTCGAGCTACAAATGTCCTTTAACATCTAATTCGTTCTACCTCGGAATGGATATATTTTCATATATGTACCGAAGGGGAATTTTTTAGTTGATAATAATTCCGTTCCCTCATGGGATCGAACCACTGTCCAGTGGACGGGAACGAAATCAGGACGGACAGTGACGTTATCAATTCGGCCAACAGAGAGGCTATAAGTTTATATCGATTCTGACCTTACAAATCTCCGTCGAACTCGGTGTTTTCTTAATTAGAGAAGTAGAAGATAATCGAAAACTTTGGTCAGATTCTTAGCCTGACAGTCACTGCACACCACAGTATAGGCATGACTTCATATCTTACAATGTATAATATTAATAGATTTAACAATAATAATGGCTTTACCACAAACCTCACTCAGTACACTGGGTTCCTTAGTGGATAAGGAAATCTCTATCTCGTATACTTCAAAAGTTCTAAGCAAGATTAAATTCCTATTTGACCTCCCACCTTCAAGTACGACCTTGAACTTCATCCTCAGATCATATCTTCATTACTCATAAATCACATTAGTGTAGTTGGTAGCCTTTACCTTCACTGGGCACTGAAAATGATTCTAACTTGGTGAACGGACAGACAAAGATACAACCAGACAGAGAGACGGATGGACCATTTACTAAATGAACCTGGTCAGTAAATACGACACATTATAAAAAGTCGAGTTAGTTACACAAGCAGTAAGCAGGAATTCTCTTTTAATCTCACGCTCATCGTTATATATTTCTAGAAAATAGCTGTAGTCAGTGTACAGTATTTCAGCCTTGCATTTTAAGGCAATTACGAGCGTTAAACTTAATGAGCAAGAGTAATCCGCCATTCCCCTCGCTTAAAACTTGAACCTATTCATCAGTAACTAAAAAAAAAAATGAAAAAATAAAAAATGCTAAATAAACACTTAACACTTGAGTCGCAAATCACGGAGCTCATGAATCTTTTCCCAGCCCCAAAAATTCAACCGTATTACCTCCATTCACTCCTCGCAACAATGAGCCAGGACCAAAAGTTCTACAGCCACACATGCGCGCGCGCAAGTTTTTGAGAAGAGGAAAATGGGCACAATGAATGAAACCGCGCAGTACAAAATCCGCAAATGCCTGAGAACTGCTGTGTGGCGGGATGTCAATATTTCGGGGACCCATCCGGAGATTCTCCGCGAACAGAAATGCTGAAACGAGTCGCGAATAAAACGCTACGGACAAAAGTGTTTACTTCTTTTTTTTCCCCCGTCCGTTTCTGCCTGTTGTGAAAAGAACACGCAAAAATAGAAGAAGAAAAAAGCAAAAAACTCGAATGCACACAGCTGCCCTAAGAGCGAGAACAATACGGAAATGTAGCAGAGTTCCGTTGGTGTTTAAGAGGCTCCTCTACCTCCCTTATCTGATACTGAGATCTTTTTTTTGTTTTTCTTTACGGAGACATGGTAAATCGACCAACCGCCACTAGATGGCAGGCTTAGCTGCGGATCATCCCCAAAGAAATGGAGGCAACATCCACTTCCTCGAAATTAAATGGCCCCGAATGTTGAATGTGATCTTATCGAGTTGCGGTCAAACCCTCTAATGAAAGAATCGTTAAATTAATGATAGGCAGTGAATCGACGACGAAGAATGGTTTAGACCAGAGGAGGAAGCCTATATGGCCCTTTAACTTGGCTTAAACATTCTCTAATTGCCCGCCTTAAAACTCTTAAAACTCAAAGTAGCCCCAGGGAGGCCCCCCGTCGGGAACCTCTGGTTTAGGCTGAACCAGCTACAGTCCCTTCGGCTCCTACCTGCAACCTCTTTAATTCCTTTTACTGTACCTCCGTTCATATTCTCTTTCTTCCATCTTACTTCCCACCCTCTCCTAACAATTTTTTCATGGTGCAACTGTGAGTTTTCCTCCCGTTACACCTTTCAAACCTCCTCTACTCTCAACTTTCCTTCAAGTGCTGAATGATCTCATAGGTCCCAGCGCTTGGCCTCTGGCTGCAATCTTAAAAAAGCAAATTAGGTCTATAATTAATTTAAAAGAAAAATGCTCACCCACCAAGACATGTGAACTAAGTATGAATATTAAATTTCTTAACCTATCTCCGCGTTTCTAACCCAATCAATTCTTCTTCTGTATCATATGCCATGCATAGAGTTTATTTCAACATCTGCACACTTTTCTTATTTGTATTTAATATCGGCACATCACTTCCCCAAAGGTGAGTTGGCTCAACAATCCATTCAAAAGTTCCAACCATGGGTTCCACGAACTTGAATCTCTTCCTTACCCTGGTGGACATCTTGCTAACTTTCTTGCTTCACTTATAAATGTGTGTGTGTGTGTATATATATATATATATATATATATATATATATGTATATATATATATATATATATATGAGCGTGGACGAGCTCGAACATGAACGTGAGTATGTCTATTAAATGGCTGCCGGTATGGTAAGCACATTTTATATATCATTTTGAATAAAAGGGCTCAGACCCATTATACGCAACCCATAGCACAAAAGTGCTGCAAAAGGCAAAATGAAAAACCAAGAGCTCACAACGAATGAATGTGCTTGGTAGCGGAGGAGAAAACAAAATGAAAATATTTTATTTTTAACCGGAGTGCTTGGAAAAAAAAAAAAAACAACACCACCACCACCACCAGGCCTCCAAACCTAGAGACTAAACGAGGTCTTTTATCCACAAGCGCACAAGAAAAATGGCTATTTATTCTTACTGGAGGAGAGAGAGAGAGAGAGAGAGAGAGAGAGAGAGAGAGAGAGAGAGAGAGAGAGAGAGAGAGAGAGAGACTGAAAACTTAAGGGGAAGGGGAAATAAAAATGGGTAGCCCTGTGGATAAGTGAGTAGCAAACGAAGAGCATAACACGCAGTCTCGTTTGTAGGATGGAACGAACAATGAGTCTCTTATCCTTCAAAGAGAATCCTAAAGGACCCCTGGGATGTACGGAGCGCGGCCATTACAATCAGAGGTCGTGTGGCTTCGCTCTGCTGGAAACCAAATGTTTGCCTCCTTGTAAACCAGCGTATATGACGATGATGAGGATACATCTTGTTGTTGTTATTATTATTATTATTATTATTATTAAGAGCTTGTTGGCGAGCGCTACGCGCGCTGGAACTCGGCGCTGCTGTCCTTCCTTACTCCTGATCCCCTTACCTACCCCTCCCCCACCCGGAGCTGACAAACAGGTTTGCAGGTGGTGGGTAGAGGTCCCCCTTACCCTTCTGTTCCCCTACTTACTATACCCCCCCCCCCTCCCCCCCCCCTTAGCTGACAAACAGGTTGGCAGGTCGTGGGTAGAAGTCTCCCCTAACCTTCTGATCCCCTACTTGCCCCGGCCCTCGGTGCAGACAAACCGGTTTGACTGGGGTGGGTGGCTGTGTCATGTTTCTCCTACTGTCACCTGGATTTTATTATCATTATTATCATATCATTATTGTTATTAAACTGCAGTTATTAGTATCATCATGATCATTACTTTAGATAAATTAAGACATCCTTCTTGTGATGGTCCGAATGCAACTTTTAGTTATTACCATTATCATTATTATTGCTGAGGACAAAGAAGACCCTCGTCTATTAATGATTCCAAATTATTGGGATTCTGACCACGGGTGACCCTTCAGGGACGTAAATTGGCATACAGCGTCTCAGGGCAGTGGAGGTCGTCCTTATCAACTCGACACAAAGACGAATTCTAGTGAGAAATTGAAATCTTCAGATTCGCAAGTGATGGAAACCATCCAGAATTATTTCCTCGATTGACAAAATAACCCAATGGCAGAATATCCACAACCAACCAGCGACGTCAAACAATTAGGAGATCAGGCAGGACCGGTGTGAAGAAACTGTTTGAATGAAATTGCAGTCATCTTGAGAGATTAAGGCGTTGAGTGTATTTCTGACAATATACCAAAGTTTATCAAGAAAAGAAGGGTCTTGTTTTTATCTCCATCTTTAAGTAACGTGACTATTATTATTTATTATTATTGTTATTATTATTATTATTTTTTTTTTATTGGAAAATACAAATTAATCTTATGCAGCTCATTAGTACTATTCACCAGTTTTGCGCAGAATAACGTCGGAAAATAGTACTGAAGCAGTCAAACTTAAGTTCCAACGGGCCACCCACTATGCCCCTCCCTAAAAAACAACAAATATTATTTATTCCAATCAGCTCTAATCGCTTAACTGCTTACTTTCAAAATCTTTCAATTCTACCCCAGAGTTCATTAAACGTTAACACTCTCCAAATATCGTTAACACTTCCCAAATATAGCAGACTTATCATAAACAGCACAAATATCCAAAACTCTGCCTGAACTAGAATTTAAAGTCTGAATTGAATTAAATATTAGTCCAAAGGCCAAGCACTGGGACCTATGACGTCATTCAACGATGAAACGGAAACTGACAGTAAAAGTTGACGGGTGTAACAGGAGGAAAATCAAGCAGTTGCACCACGAATCAATTGTTAGGAGAGGGTTAGGGAAAGTAAGATGGAGGAAAGAGAATATGACTGGAGGTACAGTAAAAGGAACAAAAGAGGGTTGCAGCTGAGGGCCGAAGGCACCCTGCAAAGAACTTCAAGTTATGCCAACAGTGCCACGACGGCACTAACCACCTACGGGGTCACAATCTGAAGCATCGTGGGAAACTGTTAGAGAGACGAACTTCCAGATAAAAGTCACCGACACCGATTTCTATCAAAACTCTTCAAAAGTATCAACGTCTAACTAAACATTAAAGAAAGAGAGTCTATACTATCGTAGATTCACATCAACCGTGCATTTGATGTCTAGGCCAGTCCCTTACGACGCTCCTGATAAGCCAATCACAGGGCCGGAAGCTCACAGTCTCTCTCGAGAGTTCACATAGGCAGGATGTATGTTCCACCTCCCCTGAAAGAAGTATCCCTCGGATGAGATGGAACATAGATCCTACCCATGTGAACTCTCGAGAGAGACTGAGAGGTACCAGCCGTGTGATTAGCTTATCAATAGCCAATCAGGAGCGTCTTAAGGGACTGGCCTAGACATCAAATGCACGGTTGATGTGAATCTGCTATAGCACTCCGCACCCCTTTCAGAGTTATGGATTCGACACAAGAAGAAGAACGCGGCCAGCAGTGGGAAAGAGCAAAGGTGATGCCGTCCAGCCAATGTCATTCCGAGAAAAACAATGATCTTCGGTAGTAAAAGTGAAGCCAAGGGAGTTTTCCCCAAACCTCTCAGGTGCACCATTAACTGGAACTTGAGGAACCAAGTAAGGGCTTGGCTTTACGTTACGGTGAATGCAAAAGTCACGTACAGAGCCTCTAGAGAGCTTTTCTTTATGTAAAAAAAATTATTTTATAAGAAATGGTGAGAGATGGAAAATTACTATTGCAAAGTATCCAGAACCTCCGGTTACTTTTGTATAAAAATTATTTTATAACAAATGGAAAGAGATGGAAAATTACTATTACAAAGTATCCTTAATCTCCAGATATTTTTGTATAAAAAATAATTTTATAACAAATGGGGAAAGATGGAAAATTACTATTACAAAGTATCCAGAACCTCCGGATACTTTTGTATAAAAAACGATTTTATAACAAATGGGCAGATGGAAAATTACTATTTAAAAAGTATCCAGAACCTCCGGATACTTTTGTATAAAAAATTATTTTATAACAAACGGGGAGAGATGGAAAATTACTATTACAAAGTATCCTTAATCTCCAGATACTTTTGTATAAAAAATTATTTTATAACAAATGCGCAGATGGGAAATTACTATTGAAAAGTATCCAGAACCTCCGGATACTTTGTATAATAAAACGATTTTATAACTGATGGGCAGAGATGGAAAATTACTACAACGATGAGGTCAACAGTACCTCTGGATACTTTTCTATAAAAGAAATATAATTTTATAGCAAATGGATAGAAAATTATTGCAGTAATATGGCCATCCAGGTATGTTTCAAAAATTGAACTCGGCAACAACTGCCCAGTGATGGAAAATTATTGTATCAATACAACCATCAAGGTTTGTTTAAAAATGTAACTTTATAGCAAGCGTCCCGAGATAAAAGAAAAAAAAATGATTCCATTAACACGGCCATCATTTCACATTTAAAAAACGTATCTTTACAACAAGTGACCAGGGATGCAAAATACGATTTGGCACGAGCTTTCCTAGTTACGTAGGCAAGAATCCTGACCTATGCATTATCGTCGTATATACTTGCACTGAAAATAATATACAATAATAAAACTTCGGGTACCAAATCGGTAATTGCAATCATTTCTCTACCATTTCAGTTCTATTTTCGTATCGTCGTGACCTTCTCAAGCTCATTGGCGACGGTATGAATGTCAGGAACTAAACCACAGAGGTGTCATTAATTTCTCACGTTTGCTGCACCTACCGGTCACAAATTCAACTGGGAGCATTGCAAATGTCTGATGAAACTTTCATATATGCCACAGTGAATGAAAGTGAGCTGGATCCACTGACGTTCTTCATGACATAGCACTGACTGATTTAGGTTATTAGGATTCTCTGATGAAGAGAATTCTCTTGCAAAATTTCTGCCGATTCCACTCTCGATCTCTGATATAAGGTGGTCAATAGAGTATAAATAGATATAAAGCGAATGAAAGGTTTGGCTTTGAAATTCAAAACTATCTCTTTTCATTTAGAGTTCAATAAACATATCTTTTATCCACATTTATATCCTCACTAGAGAAAATATTTATCCTTTATTATTATTAATTATTATTATTATAATTTCAGTAGATGGAACCTATTCACGCGGAACAAACACACCGAAACGGGCCAATGACTTGAAATTCAAGCATCCAAAGAATGTTGGTTTCAACCTCCCACTGCTGAAGACCCTACACTGCAGCAGTAACTGATCATGATACAAAGCCGCCACCGCTGCCATCGATTTTTCACCACCCTGGGGGATACGCAAACCCGCGACATCTGAGTGGTATACCACGACACTAACCACTGTACCAGCGGACTAGCTAATATATATATATAAAAACTGCTATCACCGCCCTGGGGGATACGCGAACCCGCGACATCTGAGAGGCATACCACGACGCTAATCACTTTACCAGCGGACCAGCTGATATATATATATATATAAAAAAAACTGCTATTTGCGATGACGTACGTAGTAGGAAATGCTTCACAAGCAAGAAAATCACAAAACTTATTTAAGGTTGCTCGTAACAGAAGCCACCCTGTAATTAACGAGAGAATTAGGATTTCATGGTACTCTTAATACTCTATTAAATCCCCCTCTAAGACGGAAATTGCAACAAGGAATTTGGGTAAGGTTATCAGTAAATGACTACGAGATTAAAACATTAAACACCCATTGGCTGAAACTCATTCACAGGTGGACTCTGATTCGTAGAGCAAGTATTCTGAATTATTCAGGCGTTAGGAGGACATGATATAGAGGCGAAACTTCATTCTATACCTCCAGAAGGAATTATATTTAAAAAAAAACACTGCTTACATTTTAAAAGGAAATAGACAGAATAAATAAAAAATAAAATAAAATGAAATGTGGGAAAACCTAGAAAATAAAATCTAACTTCTTAAATAAATTAATGAAAGCATTCTTTTCTAAAAAAAAAAATCCTAGAAAATAGCTCAAGTCTAGTTTTATAAGGAGTAAATTGTTGAAACGTACGGGAAAATCATTTAGCTATAAGTAACAAAAATAAAAAAACAATTCCTTGAAATAACATTTACGTAATGCTTACAAGAGCTATTCAACACCACATAAAGTCAAGTTAGGGATAAATAAACAAACAAATGATAGATAAATTAAAAACTAACTACGTCAATTAAACCAAAAATTTACACCTCACTTCGGGATCGAACCCAGAACCTCTCATGTGAAGAGACCAGACCGCCTCCACTCCAAGGAAGTTAGGTGATAAACAAATAACCAGATTAAAACATAAATTAAAAAACGAAGTAAATAAATAGCTCAAAAAATGTACAACTGACGTCAGGATCGAACCCAGGGTTTCTCAGGTGAGAGACCAGGGACGCCTCGAATTCTCGAGGGAACTCCTCATCTGCTGTTTAGTGATGTGAGAGACCAAGGGCGCCTCGAGTTCTCGAGGGAACTCCTCACCTGCTGTTTAGTGATGTAGATGGGCTTATTAATCACGATCCATGTCACCGTTTCGTGACACGGCGGCTGCGTCAGCGAGCCTTCGTAAGTCATGTAGTTCTTGGTGGAAGGCAGGAGGCCGTGTATGCTCAAGTGCTCTACCGGCGTCCAACTGCCCGAGTATCGGATTTTCTCCATGGCGTCCGTCAGAAGCCTGAGTTCCGGGTTGCCTTGGTTAGCTACCTGAAGGGAAAAAAAGAATATGATAATGTGAGATGCTGCAGCAGACGTTGTGAGATTTAAAAAATGGTTACTGTAAGAGACTATAGAGATTCTCTGTGTAAAAACTAATGCCAAATTAAAAACGATTGTGAGACGCCGTACCAGACGCTGGAAGATTCAAGTTAAGTATATCTTAGTTTAACCAGACCACTGAGCTGATTAACAGCTCTTCTAGGGCTGGCCCGAAGGATTAGATATTTTTACGTGGCTAGGAACCAATTGGTCACCTAGTAACGGGACCTACAGCTTATTGAGGTATCCGAACCACACTATATCGAGAAATGAACTTCTATCACCAGAAATAAATTCCTCTGATTCCGCGTTGGCCGAGCCGGGAATCGAACCTCGGACCACTTGATTGGCAGCCCAGCTCGAAAACCACTCGGCCAGCGAGGAACATGGGTAATTTGCAAAATGAAATAGTTCCTGTAAGAGACCATAGAGATTCTCTGTGTAAAAATTAATGCCAGATTAAAAATTATTGTGAGACGACGTAGCAGAAGCTGTAAGATTGCAAAATGAAAAGTTCCTGTAAGAGACCATAGAGATTCTTTGTGTAAAAATTAATGTCACACAATAAACGAAAAAAATATAATGTGGGATGATGTACCAGAAGCGAGATTTACATAATGGTCTCTGTCAGACCATGGAGATCCCCTGCGTAAAAATGAATGCCACATAATCAACCGAAAGGACAGAAAGATGGTAAAATACCAGTGAGGGACCATACAGATTCTAACTAAAACGTTAGGCATGTGAGGACTTATTCATGATAATTTTGTCCATTGTAATAAAATCTAAACAGCCCTCTTTCTTTCCGGTAAGAATTTACATTGATGTGCACAAACTACCCAAAGATTTATTCAATATTTATGTCCTTAAGAAGAATCTCTAAATATCCCTCTATGCCTCTCCTTTGAGGATTCTACATAAGGTTTGTTTGCAACCACGTAGTCCCCTTGATAAATGTATAGTCTAAAGCGAGGGTTCTTAGCCAGGGGTATCCCTACCCCTTGTGGGTATGAGAACCACATGCTGGGGGTATGGGACTTGATCTCTGGATATTTGTATATATTTGATTTTAATGTCAATGTATACATGGGTACAATTTGTAAATAAATAACTATATAAAACTTTAAATGCTTTAA
>NC_087215.1:65783238-65798238 GCF_015104395.2 Macrobrachium nipponense | reverse complement strand
ATCATATACAAACATGAAGAGAGAAAATATGTAGAACACACTTTTTTAGTTTGGTAAAACCAAACCAAAAGAGAAACCGCACAAGAACAAAACCATCATTATATACAAAAAAATGGGAATCCAAGGAATTAAATAATATGTATATATATATATATGATATATAATAATAATAATATATGTATAGATGGGTGGTGCGGTGTGTTTGTGGTTTTGGGTGTGTGTGTGTATAATATATATATATATATATTAATATAATATATATATCTAGATATATGATGTATATCTATACCATAATATATATTTAGATGTATATATATATAATATATATAGAGTAGAGTATATATATATATATATATTAAGTAATCTTATAATATATATATATATACCTGAAAGAGAGGACCAGCAGTCTCTGAAATACAGCATTTTCTCTACCATATTTTGGCGTTTTTGGTTATGGGCCTCATTTTTGACTAGACGGAGTTCTGTTCTAACAAACATTTTACCATTCATATATATATATATCTATATATATATATATATATATATATATATAGAGAGTGGTCTTTTTATAATTTTTTTGCTTTGCTTTTTTTCACATATATAACGATGGTATTCGTTGCGGTGCGTTGTTAAAAAAAGGAGTGGTCTGTATATGTATATAATAATAATATATATATATATATATATATAGATATATATACAGACCACTCTTTTTTTAACAACGCACCGCAAGAATACCATCGTTATATATGTAAAAAAAAAAAACAAAAAATTATAAATAGACCACTCTTTATTTTTTAACTGACCACAGCAAGAAACCATATAGAGCAACTCAGAGCAAAAGGCCCTAAATTATAAAGAAAAGCAGAGCCTCTGGAAGCCGACGGGCAAGTACTACTACTACCACCTACCTTTTCCAGGCGCTCTCCTTGGGGGAATATAGAAAACTTCCCGCCCAGAACTACGCAACTAACAGTAAACAATAGCTTCAAGTTTCTCTAACTTTGGCGGAGATAAACATTTCGGAATATATATCAGACCTCCAGAGCTGTCTGCTTCTTCTTCTTCTTCTTCTTCTTCTTCTTCTTCCTCTTCAGTAAAGTCGTTCTGATTCCACTGCATATTTTGCCGATTTTGAAGCGTTGAGAACCAAGTTTGTATTTATTCATTTATCTATTTTTTTTTTTCTCATTTAATACATTCATTTATAACTACCACGGAATTAAGACAGTAAACAAGTATCAAAACACCATGAATTACCGCTTCTACACGGAAAAATACATTTGAAAACATGTACGTTATGATACGTTCGAGAGAGAGAGAGAGAGAGAGAGAGAATAAACAAAAAAGAGGAGAAAATGGAAACGCCTACACTTAAATAAAACAGAAAGTAATATCATACTCTGATTCGTTGGGAACGACTTGATTCTTAGACTTTTGACGCCAAAATAACACCTAAGTTGTGTAAGCTTCATAAAGACCAAAGATTCAAAACAGGACATGTATCTAAAACCAAATTATGTTTTTTTTTAACTTAGCAATTGCAAAATGGTTTCCATTGCTCATGGAAATGTTTATCATGGAAATGTTTACGATCTAACCCCGTAGTCACCAGGCATCGCTCTTATCTAAATATAACCAAGAGATTTTCGAATAAACGCGTGAACGAACAAAAAGGTGGAGTCTATTGAACTTGCCGCTTATTACGAAAGTACAGCCCACGGGGATTATCTTGATGTAATCTCTGCACCGTCGGAGATGATGACTGAATGCGATATATTTGGGACATTGACAGAACAACGCGGTCTGTAGGATTTAAAGAATTACACTAATTTGATAAGGGAATTATATATCTTTGCTTACTACAATGTTCGCTCAAATTTTGTATTTCTAGTAACAACATTATGACGAGAGAGAGAGAGAGAGAGAGAGAGAGAGAATGTTACTTGATTACAGCATTAGTTTCATAGTGCTTTATAAGCTCAGAAAGTTTGCAAAGTAGCTATCAATTGGCCGACGGTTAAGAAGGCAAATGTTGTGGGGAGTTTCTGCACAGGGGCATCATCCTTCATGACCTGTAAAGAGAGGAATCTGACAGTGACTGGCTAAGCTCTCTTCTCTTAACCATTCCCTGTTACGGGGAGCGCCTATTTTGTGAAAACAGCAATTAAATCGCAATAAGTACTTATCATGTGTGGGGGGTGGGTGGGGGACCAGGTGACGTGACATCAAAATGTCACAGCCCTTTGGTTTCTCAGCATTTTTCTATAGATGAGGTCGCTAGTTACACGGCTTTTTTTTTTTTTTTTTTTTTTTAACCCCGGGAGATGTAGGTCAATATTAAGCTGAGTGGGGTGGTGGACGGTAGTCTTAGAGATAACTACGGACCTAGGTAACGTGAGCCAACTGAATGATCATTTCTAACCCAGGTTAAAGTCATTTCCACGATTCTACTATTCTATTCCTGTCCTGTTTGGAATGGAGCTGGACAAATACGCTTGGCAATATCACACGTAATACTGAATATATCAACTAATGGTAAGAAGCTCAATTTGGGAAACTGTCTACGATACGAAGTAAAAAAGATACAATTAGACTAGCCGTTGAAACCTATGTGAACTTTTAGTGGAAATTCTAATCTTGCAAGTCGTCGGTAGCGAATAATTTCTGCACGTCTTGCCAACTTCCCGAAGCGCTACAGGATTTCCAGTGTAGGAAATTCTAACCAGTCCATTTAGAAACTCAAAAGGTAGCCAGAATTATGACGACGTGAGGACGAGGGTGTAGGGCAGGGCCGAGATATTCAGCAACAAAGATTCTGCATCAACACAACAGAAAATGCCTGCAAAAGTTGACTATTTCGAATCCGATTCCTCTGACTTTCAGATCCTAGACTCGTTCGATAATCGCGTTGCTTATATATCCAAATATCAGACTGTCATTTGACAGGTGTTGCTAATGAATGAATGCATGTGACGTCAGAGAAGCCAGAGGATTTTGACTTTTCCTTCTCACCTTTGCATAGCAGATCCTCGGAAAATATTATGACTGACGTCATTTCTGAACTAATATATGCTATATATACATTAGTCCAGGAATGGAGTCAATCATAATATTTACCTAGGATCTGCTGTACAAAGGTGAGAGAGAAAAAAGTCAGAATCCTCAGGCTTCTCTGACGTCAAATGCATTCATTAGCAACACTTGTCAAATTACGTCTGCACGATTCTTCGACTTGACCGGGACTCCAAAACCAACACATTTTCATCCCTGCGTCCTCCCACGTCTAGTCTACAAAGCCATGCCACCGAACTTAAAACAGAATGTGAAATCACACGACTTTTCAACATTCAGAAACCAAAAGCGCTCTGCGTCCGACATCCCACATTGAAATACAAATTGTGTTTAGGGTACTAATAAATAAAGAGGTAGAAGGATACATAAATAATACAATTAATACTCCCCTCTTCCACTCGGCGTAAACGGATCAGAACTCGACCCTAGAAAGTACCAATAATAATAATAATAATAATAATAATAATAATAATAATAATAATAATAATAATAATAATAATAGTACTTCTACATCTCGAAACTTCTCAAGAAGAGCGAAAATGCTCGTCTTTCGATACGAATGAAGAGAGAGAGAAAGAAACAAAAACAAAAGAGAGAGAGAGAGAGAGAAAAAAAAAAGGCCAAAATTTCTCCGGCGCAATCAAGTTTTCTATACAGCGTATAACGCTGTATGATAATCCCAGCCGTGGTCCAGTGCTGGACTGTGCTGTTGGCACCTATAGAGGTCCCGGAAGCAGCTGGAGGGCTGTAATTTGGTATGTTTGATGATTGGAGGGTGTGTGTGATCAACATACCGATTTGCAGCCCTCTAGCCTCAGTGGCTTTCAAGATCTGAGGGCGGACGGACGGACAAAAAGCCATCTCGATAGTGTCCATTCACAGAAAACTACAGAGAGAGAGAGAGAGAGAGAGAGAGAGAGAACCGGCAACCCCCAAGCTTTTAAATTAACGACGTAACCGGTCAACCTTTAAAAGGAACGGCACAGCACATCCCCCGCCTTTGCAAGGAAATAAAATATGCAGAAGAAAAAGCTGCCGACGTTTTGTGCAACGCGAAAATATCGCCAGAGTAAAAACAGAGCAGTTTCTCCCGTTCTAACCTTTTCTGCTCTCTCTTGGAAATGCTGGGATTCGTTAAGCCCCGAAATCTCACTGGCAGTAGATCAGCGGGACACGAGAGTTGAATATTTCATTCATTTCCTTCAGTTTCGCCAAGATTGTTTAAACCGCGATTTTGAGTAATGGCTGAATATGAGTGTTTGTTGAATTGACACTTTTTCTATCATTATCATTATTATTCTAACATCGACCAGTCTTCGAATTCGATCGGGCACAATGTCCTGTGGTTAACTTCAGATGATGAATAATTCATTTCTCTATGAATTATCTTTCTTTCTTTTCATTAAAAATCTAAATGCAAACACATCACCTCACGCCAAAGAAAACCATAATCCCGCCCTATCGGATATCGCAAAATCTTGCAATAATTCCAGCGCAATTTATTTGCATAAGAAAGAAAGTACGAGTCACTGAAAAACTGACAAAATTATTTCTGAAAAACCTATCGTGGCTAAAGCAGTCTGACAACACCAAAGGTGTCGATACCAAACAAATAAGATATTGAATGTTATTCAGTTACGTTCGCTTGAAAAATTCCGAAAGAAAAAATAAATCTGAAAGCTAGGACTGACAAAATCAAAATACTGCGTACTGCATCTACCTTTCCTTTCGAACTTAAATGGGATTTCTTTACCCTATTAATATATCAGCAGGACCCAACAACAAAAAGGAAGTTACCTCACGTTTTTCCGACCTAAAAAATACGGCCGCCCCAATCACAGGCTGAAAAGAAAGTCTACTGCCAGCGAGCCTAAATGGTTCTATGAATGAATGATACATTTCGGCTACACGAAAAACAAGTGAATACTTTAAAAACCGACGTTTCCAGTAACAGAATCGCCCCCTTCCCCCCTCACCCCGCCCCACAACAAAGCTGAGAAAAATATAGGTTACGCGAAAGAGATCAACTCTTAAGAGCTAGAGACTTCCCTCCGTCAATCTACGCCGAATCTATTTCAGACATTTACTTCTGACGTTTCCACAGAGAGAGAGAGAGAGAGAGAGAGAGAGAGAGAGATGATCAAGTATCGCAAACATCAGTTTCTCTTCTTCCCCCTCCCCTCTCCCCCTCCTACCCCCGTAAAAAAAATGCAGAAACTGCCAATCCCTCTCTCCTCCGAAGTACATTTTTCACGTCGGTCAAATAATATTTTTGCGTTTTCGGTTGTTACGCAAAAGAAATAAAAAACCACCAGCTCTTCCAAAACCTTGGGGAGGGGGACTGGAAGTTGTTTACGAAGCCAACGAAGTCAAATTAACATTTTCAGAAAACCCTTCTGGGTTCACACTCGCTCACATGAAGAGTGCATACGCACAGACACACACACACTCACACTCACGCGTACGCACGTACACACATATATATTTATGTATGTATATATACATACATACATATATATATATATATATATATATATATATATATATATGTATATATATAATAAATATGTATATATACACATATTACGAAAAAATCAAACGCTAAATAATCTTGGCTGTTTCCCCTTCCTTCTCTACTAGCGAATAAATGAAATACACTAGTCACAATGAAACACATCGTAACACACCAGCTTCCAACGCAAAATGCTTCAGAAAATGTTAGTATATAAGCAACTATAGAGACAACAAGACATCCCAAGTCAATCCCACAAAAATAGTCTATACTCAAAAACAGCTAGGCTTTGATTTCTTACATTCGATTTCCTCGATACTTTTTTTCTCCCGGTTATCGGCAATGTCAAATAAGAGGAAAACTTTGACCAAAGTCAGGAGTCGTATTTTCAAGTTATCAACAGATAACTGATCGAACTTCATTCATTTCATTTAAAACGCCGAACGTTCCTTGTATCCATCAACAGTTTTAATTTCTGGAAGGAATCAGTGCAAATTCAAGTCCAGTAACGAGAACCACCTTCAAATGATCGACGCAAATTACAAGTCGAGTAACTAGAACCTGGTTCAAATGATCGACGAAAAATTCAAGTCAACCGCCTTCAAATGATCGACAGAAAATTCAACTCGATTAACGAGAACCACCTTCAAATGATCGACGCAAATTTCAAGTCGAGTAACTAGAACCTGGTTCAAATGATCTACGAAAAATTCAAGTCAACCACCTTCAAATGATCGATACAAAATTCAACTCGATTAACGAGAACCACCTTCAAATGATCGACACAAAATTCAAGCCGAGTAACTAGTACCTGGTTCAAATGATCGACGAAAAATTCAAGTCAACCGCCTTCAAATGATCGACGTAAGTTTCAAGCCGAGTAACGAGAACCACCTTCAAATGATCGACGCAGCCACACCGCGGAAATGCTACTGCCTTCATCCTCCGGTCTCAGAATCGGGATTTAGAGGGGAAAAAATAATCTGTTCAGTTCTGCTCTACAGAATACTGAAATGGTGAATGATCCGGCGAAAGTCCTTAGAAAAGGCCGCCGAATTCCTGCCTTCGCTGAAACGCGTCGTGTAAAATGACCCTGGCGAGGATTCGGGGAAAGCATTTTGGGACCAGTTTTTTGGAAAGCAGTCACTGCAGAAGCCATTAAGAGGCGGGCGGATTACGCCGTTTACAGTGATTTCCGAAATTCGGCAGATCTGAAGAATAGAATATAAAATTTAGGCCATAGGCTGTGCGCTGGGACCTATGAGGTCATTCAGCGCAGGAAAACCTCACAGTTGCAATATGAAGCAATTGTCAGGAGAGGGTTAAGGAAAGTCAGATGAAAGAAGAGAATATGAACGGAGGTACAGTAAAAGGAATGAAAGGGATTACAGCGGGTGGACGACAGGACGCTGCATTAGAACCTTGAGTAATGCCAACAGTGCACCGCATAAGTTGCACTGACGGCGGTACCCCGCTACGGAGTATGGTAGATTTCCGAAGCCACTAAGAGAGAGTAAATATGATTTATTTAATGGATTCTTTTAATAAACATAACTATTACGATCTGGTTTTTATTTCCACATCTCGAAATCTGTAATGTCTACAAGTATCAAATCTGACGAAAATACTCATATTTTTTTCGAGTTCAATTATGAAATACATTTGAAATTTTTCAGCTAAAACTCTGCAGTGCCGATAATTTATTTATTTTTACATTTGAGTCAGTAACTTGACTTTTAAAAAAACTGTAAGGCCAATACCTTGATTAAAAAAAAAAAAACAAAAAAAAAAAAAAAAAAAAAAAAAAGTTAACAGTTTTAAACGAGAAATGCGTTCCTGCTCTCTACTACATAATAGATTCATGGCCCTACACATTTTTTTATTATTTTCCTGAAAGTTTTTCTGGTTTTATTCTACCCTGTCTTATGAAACTTAATTTCGTATCGTCCATCTTTTTACTTATTGCATTTATTTCCTCCTTTTTTGCAGTTCAAGAATTCTACGTTTCGTCATTTTTTTTATTTCATTTTTTAAAAGTATTTTGTGCGTTTTCAACTTCAGTGTCAGGGATACACATTTCCCAATTCAATATTCGAACCTTTTTTTTTCCACAAAATTTCATTGACTAGCGAAGGTAAAAAATACCTTTGCACAGTATCAAAATGAACGTTTCACAAATACATGAGAGAGAGAGAGAGAGAGAGAGACCCTTATGCTTTTCCCCCTTAAAGATAAGGTCCATTAAAAGGAGTATTAAGTGCAACTCAAATCAACATACGATAAATGGACAGTATTATAGAAGATTCATAATATTTCGCAAACGAAAATATTAAATTTAAACGGCCCTCCTCCCCCTTCCCCCTCCCCACAAAAAAATGACAGAACTACGAATAATATTTTCGAGTAAAAGCTAATATTACATTTTAACGACCCTGTCTATAAAAAATGCCTCTGTAAATTGGGAAAGACCACAATTATTTTATAATAATAATACTTACAATACCTATCTTATTTTCTTCAAAGAATGTAACATTAAAAAAAAACTTAACTCTGTTTTTCTGAGAACTGAATTACAGAAATAAGGGGAAATGTTGCAAATCCTATACGTAATTTCAAGAACATAACAACAGGGCAGCCCCTTGAGAGAAAAATATCTACAGGACTCGAGAGAAATAAGGGACAGAAAATTCACTGCCCCTGAACCGATTGACACTGGTATTCCCGACCTCCGCAAAATGAATGTTAGGAGGAGTGGCCAACAGGGTGCTACGTAACCGCTTGCGAGCAAGATGGGCTTTCTGGTTAATGAAACAGTAGCCGAAATACAAACGAGTGAATGAGACAGGGACAGATGAGACTGGTATAAAAATTGAGTAACTAATAATGAATGCATTTACTAAATCTAGATGAAATTAAACAAGGCAAGGCTCTGAACACATAAAAACCGTTTGGGATTCAGGCTACCTACCACCACAAAACCCTTCCATTAAAAATAAAAGCCATATCTTTAGTGATTCAATGAGATGGTATAAACATGCAAGATATATATATATACATTATATATATATATATATATATATATATATATATATATATATATATATACATATAAATGTGTGTGTATTGTATATAATTATATATATATTATATATATATATATATATATCATCTATAATATTATATATATGATATATATACATATATATATATATATATGTATATATATATATATATGTGTGTGTGTGTGTGTTCGTACACACACACAAACAAACACACAGCTAGCCTCCTATTCAGAAAGAACTGTAACCAAGGATACACCCCGACCTTCTCAGTCCACTCTTACAAAAAAATTCCCGGCACTGTTGGTTTCGTCAAGAGAAATTACCACGAGATTCCACCTGCCTTCTTTCATTAAAGCGCAGGTAATACTTCTTGCCTGCAGGCCCTCAGTGGTTCCAGCAGATGAAGTATCATTTTATGAAGTATCATTTTATGACAGTGTTCAGATAAATAGTGCCGTGTGTTCCTCAAACCAATTCCCCTTTAATACTCTCTCCGTATTTATTCCATGCATTCGATTGATAACAGTGATCCTATTCTGCTCGTCTCATAACAGTATTCACTTATCAAAACCAACAACAACAATAATATTAATAATAAACAATGTCAATATTAATAATCATTAACATCATCTCCATAATTACTATTACGTTATAATAATAATAATTATTATTAATAACACTAATAATAATAAACTCCCTCTACATTTGCTAAAAAAAAAACTTTGTGGAAACGAACACAACTACTACTTGAAAAAAAACCCAACATTATTATAATATATAATAAATAACAAACTAGATCTTCACCCGACCACCATTATTTAAAAAAAAATAAAAAAAAAAACGCATCGAAAACGAACGCGTAGCATCAAGTGTAATGCGGACGGAAAGAGTATTTCAAAGAAGACGCACAAAGCCGCTGATGCTCTTATGATAATTCTACAAAATATCATGTAAGCCTCTTCAGACCTTTCGCATTACTGAATGTGAAATGACGCCCAAATATCTATTATCATTATTATTATCATCTGCGAGAGATGACGGTGGGCAGGGGAGGGGGGGAAGGAGGGGGACTGGGAGGGGTGGGGGAGTATCGTGGGATTGGCCTGGGGGAGGGGAAGAAATGGATCACGTACATGATGCCTTTTCAGATAGAATTATTAAATTAATTTATATACAGAATACATACATTTGTATATATATATATATATATATATATAATATATATAATATATATATATATATATATATATCTGTGTGTGTGCGTGTAGTATATAATTTTTATTGAAAGGAGTCATCTAAGCGATCTCTCTCTCTCTCTCTCTCTCTCTCTCTCTCTCTCTCTCTCTCTCTCTATATATATATATATATATATATATATAAAGAGAGAGAGAGAGAGAGAGAGAAAGAGTTTATATACATAAAAAAATACATATCATGTGTGCGTGTTTGTGTGGGTGAGTTTATGAAAACATTCTAAGTAAATGGATTAGAAATAAAAAAAAAATCTTCTCCTTAAACAACAGGCCATTGATTTACTATCGTCCAATTAAGTGACCTTTTGATTTAGCAAAAACTAGTTAAACATCTTTTTGGTCTCCATCCAATCACGGACCATAAAATGAATTCCATTTGGAGACTCAGAAAAGAGGCAGCTTTCGGTTTACAAAGAAAATAATTCTTTAACAGGTGTTTTGTCCAATGGCAAAAGTTTCTACAAAGGCACAGATGACCATAAATGCAATGTCTACAGGCAAATAAAAGACCAAAACTCTTGTCTTCGTGGTAGCATTTGTTTTCTTATGGAATACAACATGACAATGTTGATTTGTTACAAGACATCTAAAAAGCAACTATTCTCCCATCATGAGACACCCCCTATACTTTAGAAATGATGTACTTTTAGGAAATTATTATTATTTTTTAAATCAACGAAAAATGCAAACGTCCAACCTGAAGTAAAAGAAAAGTATTTCATAGCCTGTGTAAAGGTTACTGTGGCATTTGCCACAAACTTCCCACCTATGGAGAACCCCCTCCCCATCATCATCAGCTCTCACACTGACTCCCTAAATACCAGCAAGATCCCGTACTCTTCAGATGCACGAATAGTCCAAGCAAACGTATGTGATTTGGCAGACAGAAATTCCAACATACAGTGGGTCAGTCAGACACAGAGCGAGGGACAGGTAGATTAATTGACAGATGCTCCAGCAGTATTTTCTTTCTGTCTTCATATTAGTTCTTTAGTCCACCTGTAACCTGTACTGTTCCGCTTCTTTGCCTACCACCAGCTATTAGAGAGAATGAGGCTGAAATCTCTCGGGATACCCTGGTTGAAACCCCAAATTATTATTATTATTATTATTATTATTATTATTATTATTATTATTATTATTATTATTATTATTATTATTTTTGGTCTATCACAGTCCTCCAATTCGACTGGGTGGTATTTATAGTGTGGGGTTCCGGGTTGCATCCTGCATCCTTAGGAGTCCATCACTTTTCTTACTGAGTGCGCCGTTTCTAGGATCACACTCGTTCTGGCATGAGTCCTGGGAGCTTACATTCAGCCTCTGTTTTTCTAGATTCCTTTTTCAGGGGATCTTGGGATCGTGCCTAGTGTTCCTATGATTATGGGTACAATTTCCACTGGCAATACCCAATATCCTTCTTTTTATTTCTATTTTCAGATCTTGATACTTTGATCCATTTCTTCCCTCTCTTTCTCTTCAACTCTGCTGTCCCATGGTATTGCGACATGAATGAGTGATGCTTTCTTTTTTATTTTCTCAATCAACGTCACGACTGGTCTATTTGCACGTATCACCCTATCTGTTCTGATAACAGAATCCCAGAGGATCTTTGCATGATCGTTTTCTATCACTCCTTCAGGTTGGTGCTCGTACCACTTATTACTGCAAGGTAGCTGATGTTTCTTGCACAGGCTCCAGTGGGAGGGCTTTTGCTACTGAAGTGCTGGACATTCGCTTGCTATATTAATTATTATTATTTATTATTATTATTATTATTATTATTATTGATTATTATTTATTATTATTCTTAATTATTATTTATTATTATTATTATTATTATTTAGGAGTCCCTCTTTTATGGCAGTTATTAAAACATTTGCTGTTGCCGTTGAAATAGGTATTATTATTATTATTATTATTATTATTATTATTATTATTATTATTATTATATTATTATTATTATTATTATTATTATGCTTGCTGCTGCTGCACCAGCGTCATTTATTTTGTATGGCATCTCGTCTTTTCGGTTTTTCTTCTGTTAAAAAAGGGGGAGAATTACAACAAATAAATTATTTCACAAAAAAGAAGAGATTCTAAACAAAACAGTGGGTGCAATACTAATGGAGCAGTCATATTTGATGGGAATTATCTAGAAGAGGATATATTTCCCAATCATTACAAAATATTACCACAAATTCATATCAAAAAGCCGAAAAGCCCATTAACATACAGAGCCAGCCTCCACTCAATTTAATATCCGTATGTCAAAAAAAAATATATATATAAAAATATAAAAAATAAACAATACTAACAAAAAGTCAGATGCCTGATGCTTTGGCCTTTAAGCTAAAGCATTATTTACATGAAATTTGTATATTTAAAAAAACAGCAGCGTATTTTAACGGAATCGTCCAAAGTCACGCATAATTTAAAGGCCTTTTGATTCCATAATGTCCGGTGATAATTAATCAATAAGTTGTGTGCCCCGTTGTTGGATGTGCTGAATTGTGTTCGTATCCACCTGAAACTGTAAAGAAAGTTTTCCATTTACGTATAGAAAAAAAGCAAAAGAAAACGACACCTTTCTCCTGTGGACAGCTGCCGAAATGACTCGTGTGACTTGGAGAGAGAGAGAGAGAGCGGAGAGAGAGAGAGAGAGAGAGAGAGAGAGAGAGAGAGCCCTAACTACAATCAAATGTTTGCCCATCCTTGTGTCTTCCCACTCAAATTTAGTAACTGCAGTTACATTTGCACCAACGTTGCATTTTTTTTTAAATGTATATCACAGCACGCTTAATGTAATGAACAATACATATTACTTCATGAGGTAATCATCTGTACTGCGCTGTATGAGACGCGTAATGAAAGTGTTGAAAAAAGTATCTGGTGCAATTTTACACGAGAATCCTTAGCCAAAAAGTTTAATGTCTTTATAATATATATATATATATATATATATATATATATATTATAATTATATATAAATATATATATGTGTGTGTGTGTGTGTGTGTGTGTATAATATATATATATATATATATATATATATATATATATATATATATATATATATATATATATATTTATATATATATATATATATATATATATGTATATGTATATGTTATATATATATATATATATATATATATATATATATATATATATATATATATATATATATATATATATATATATATATATATATATATATATATATAATATATTAATCCCATGTCTTCATTTTCAAAACTTAATATTTTACATGTTATCATATCGAAATTACTGTTTTTACTATTTTTTTATATATATAACTGGCGGTGAAATACGCACGATAACGCAAGCGGGTTTTTTTTTTTTTTTTTGAATTCTTGGTGAAATACGTACGATAACGCAAACGTTTTCTTTTTTTTTTTTTTGTATTTAAAACTCTCGGTGAAATACGCACGATAACGCAAGCGTTTTTTTTTAATTTATTTTTTTATTCATTTTTATTAAAAACTCTTGGTGAAATACACACGATAGCGCAAGCGTTTATCTATTTATTTATCTATTTTTATTAAAACTCTCGGTGAAATACGCACGATAGCGCAAACGTTTATTTATTTATTATTTTTATTAAAAACTCTCGGTGAAATACGCACGATAAAGCAAGCGTTTTATTTATACATTTTTTTATTGAAAACTCTCGGTGAAATACGCACAATAAAGCATGAGTTTATTCATTTATTTTTTTTTCCTATCAAAAACTCTCAGTGAAATACGCACGATAACGTAAAGCACATTCCTTGCAGTGTGGAATCGTGCATTGTATCCATAAATGAGTGTTACGAGAGATCACGAGAGGTCACGGGAGCTACATAGGTTTTCAATATTGTTCTCCAATGAAGCTTAATTTACTTGTCAGTAACTAAGGCAGCATAAAGTCCCCTTTGAAAATGTTTCCATATACGGAAATCTTTCCCCCCACCCCCCCACCCCACCCTCGAAAAAAAAAATTATCATCTTTCTATTTTAATTATCCGATTTCGTGCCATGCTCAATATATCTACTAAATCGTATATTACCAAGAGAGGCAAATATACCCGTATGTCGTTCCATAGCTATATATATGAATAATGTGGGCGTCTGGTGAATGTTAATAACATCCCGACAAACATCTGAGTATCATAACTTATATTTGCGAGTCCTCTATGCAAGCAATATGAATTTTTGCGGATTTCAAATAAGTCTTACTAATTGGACTGCTTCACAATTTCCACAATTATAGATGTGGTCTCATAATTACGCAGACAACCTTTTGGGTGCTCGTTACCCTAAAATTAAGGGGGGGAGGTTGGGAACCCCAGGAGTAGAGTTATTCAGAATATTTTCTGCGGTAAAAATACAAAATGATCATTTAAACTCTTTGGTATTGTTGGTTCTTAGCTCGATTGGGTCCCTCTTGAATGCTTAATTTTTTTTTACCGAGAAATAAACAATAGTTTTTTCCTGAAGTACCTACTGCATTGAAAATTAAGACGACATCATTATTTACCACTCTATGTGTCCCTCAGTCTGTCTATTTGCTTTTGCACGAATTATGCAGTTAAGAGTTTTCCATGCATCTCCCAAAACCGTATTATGACAGACTTATTGAAATAAACTGCAAGGAGGACCGGATTATTAAAAAAAAAAAAAAAATCTTTTTATTCAGAAGATGAACCTTATTTATATAGAACAAGCCCACAGGGGCCACTCACTTGTAATTCGAGCTTCCAAAGAATAATATTATTATTATTATTATTATTATTATATTATTATTATTATTATTATTATTATTATTATTTTTATTCAGATGAGCCTTCTTCATACGGAATGAAGCCAGATGGGTAATTAACTTGAAATTCCAGCTTCCAGAGAATATAACTCAGAAGAAGCTCACCCTTATTCTTACTGAACAGAAGTAACAATGGCAATTGAGAAACGCAGAAAGAAGCGAATTGACTTCAGAACCTCAACAAAACAGCTAAGCTTCCGAGTCTACTCGGAGAGCAACATCTTAATCAAAACACATCCCATATTTCTGAGACAGCAACACTAATAGTTCCCC
>NC_087215.1:65768238-65775738 GCF_015104395.2 Macrobrachium nipponense | reverse complement strand
AGACCATCCCCATCACCACCTGTGCAGCTTACCAGACCAATCAAATTACCTGCATAAAGTGCTTAATGGACGTCAAGGAGAGGATTCATCAACGGCGCCATGTAAGAAAATCACTTTCGACTCTATTGGATTTGCCCCCTTAAAATGACTCCCCGATCACACTTCCCAACCCAATAATCCCCTCGCCAAAAGAAACCCATTTCCTGCCCCTCCCACGAAGGCTCGGACGCCCCCACCCCCCAAGCCGCCCAACACCATCAAGCCCCCTTGTAAACTTGTAAAGTAAAGAGGGCGACCCTAAAGGAAGACAAATTTTTATATATCCAGAGCGCAGCATCCTGGCCATCTCTCGAGGAGGACGAGGAGGAGGAGGAGGAGGAATAGGAAGAGGAAGAGGAGGAGGAGGAGGAGGATCTTCGAGCGCCATCTCTTAAAAGAGCGACAGCTACTTGGGATTCCGCGGGCGGTTTCTACATGCACTTTTTCAAGCCATTACCTATTTGCTTCGCCTAACAAGGTGTGAATCACATACTTCCCTTCCCTCCTGCCCTCCTATCACGCCTCTCTCTCTCTCTTCTCTCTCTCTCTCTCTCTCTCTCTCTCTCTCTCCATGACTTCCTATGGAGAGTCTGGAAGGAGTTGCTTCTTTTCAGTTTCTTTCTCTCTCTCTCTCTTCATTTTCTCTCTCTCTCTCTCTCTCTCTCTCTCTCTCTCTCTCTCTCTCTCTTTGACTTTATTTTTTCTTCTTCTCCCCCTGTTTCGTGGGTCAATCTCACGCTGCCAACAGAAAAGAAGTTGACCCTTTGTTTTTTTTTAACAAAAACAATGTAACGGACATGCTGACTTTTGTTTAACTAAATAGTGTCGCGTACACCCTACAACAGCTGTTAAACAGAAAACTAAAAGGAGTTAAGAGGTTGGATGAAATGATAATACAAACTAGGGTGTATAACTCTGAATGTTTTGTATGTTGTGATAAAATCTTTGCAAAGGTAATTTTCTTTGCTTAAAAACCGTCTAAACATTTATTTATCGTGAGAGGACAAGACAGACACACACATACACGTATGTATGTGTATGTATGTTTATAGTTCTCCATCATAAATGAAAAGGCATTTGTGTGTCGGTAAATTCTAATTCCTTTTGAAATAAATTGTTTTACATACTCACCAGATCCCATGGTTTATTAATTTAATATTTAGACAGATTAAGTATGTTTTATCAGAAATAATAGCTATATATATATATATTATATATATATATATATATATATATATATATATACATACATATAATATATATATTTTTTATTTTTACGGATTTTGTGGGTTGTTGAAATATCAGAGCTTGAGAGAACATTTTTTTTTTTATGGGCTGGGCTTGTTACGTGATTTTTTTTTTCTTGGGCTCATTGCCTTTTTTCTTTTTTTTTTTACTTTGAGAACTTTGAGTTTGAAATGTGAGGTGCAGAAAGTCTGTGGAGTTGCTGTGAGTTCTGGATTGTGTGTGTTAGTGTGTGAGTTTGGAGAATTAAGTTAGAGAACTTAATATTTTTTTTGTGGAGTTGTGATAATGACTTATGGTTGAGTGGTCATATTAAATGGAGTTAAATGGGAGACGTTCAGTTAGTATTTCTGAATTTGTGTGGTCATTATCTGATAGAAGTAGTATGTCTGGTGTTAATTTTCTTTTTTGATTGACCGATGACTTGACTGACATACTTAAACACACCATAATCGTCGTTCTCCGACGCTAGCAAGACGCCCACCAGCCGTACAGAGATGTTGCTGTCGTCTGCCTACTTACGAGAGTTTCTACGAGTCTACAGAGTTCTACAGCGCTTTTGGGTCTACAGAAGCCGTTGGATGTTTTCCACTTCCACAGGGAGGCCTTTCGCCTTCCTACAGCTTGCTATGTCTGTGCAGGAAGTTGCAGACAAAGAGGGATATTCAAGAAGTCCAAAATGAGAAAATTTATACGCCCAAGTGTTATTTGAGATGAAGAGTGATAGACTTTACGTTATAATGCCAGAGACGTGCAGTTACTTATATTTTGTGTTTAAAGCCGGCCAGTGTGTTTTATATATATTGAGCTGTTTTATGTGGCCTATGGCTAGGCAGGGGCTAGCCAGGGTAGTGGCCGAGCATCTGTTAGACAAAAGGGGGCTATGAATAATAATATGTTTGATATACCATTATAATGTGATGTGCAGACTGATAATTTTTAACTTCCCATGAAGACAGAGTCCGAAGCAACGACCTAAGGATGCTGACATCTCTTTTTGGGTGGTATGATGTTAAAGTTCCCTACTTAAGCATATCAGTGTCGTGAGGCTATTGTTCAAGGCGCCTTTGAAAACTGGCTGTGACCAGCTAATTGGAGCGTTGACGATGAGTGTGAATTTGTGTGTACGTGTACGAACTATGACCATTCTTAATGGCTTCGTTTAGCCAAGAACTAGGGAGACAGCTACAGGAGAAAAGGCAGAATGCTGGGATGGCTCTGCGAAAGTTCTATTTGTTAAAATGTGCGACGTTCCAGGCTGCAATGGGCGGACCTAGTGAGGGGACCGAGTGTCCTAGTGAGGGGACTGTATTTTGGAGAAGAGATAATTGGTGTGACTAATTACTGATTAAGACATTTAAATACCGGGGGGTTATCTGAGTTAGTTGTATGTGAGAACTTGAACTTTATTATCATTATCCATTTAATTATCTTGTAAAGAACTTGAATTATTCAAACTAATACTTTGCTTTGAATTAAAAATAAAACGTATATATTTTTTGTAACTCCGACTCTAATTTGAATGGATGATGATGGAAGGGAGATGAGTGGAGAGAGAGAGAGAGACGAGAGAGAGAGAGAGAGAGAGAGAGGAGAGAGAGAGAAGCTCTGCCAGTGATCACCTTGCTTGAGAGAGAGAGAGGGGAGGGGGGGAGAGAGATGAGGTTACCAGTTTCGCCTAACGCTATGGCTAAAATATTGCATACCAAAATTAAAGCTAGTGGGGGGGGGAGGGGGGGGGGGCCGCACCCCGCCCTTCGCTGGTTGAGGAAATCAACACCGTTTGAACTACTTAAAAAATTACGAGTTATTTACATCAAGTTAGTAGACCTACCCTGTAGTATATCCTTAGATTGTGTGGGCGAAAAAATATGAATATCTTATTAGCAATGTGTTCTCTAGGTTCAGGAAGCCAAACACCGCAACCGCAGGCCTTCCCCCCCCCCCCCCCCACCCCCCCCCCCCCCCCCCCCTCAACCTCCGAACTCTCTCTCTCTCTCTCTCCTCTCTCTCTCTCTCTCTCTCTCTCTCTCTCTCTCTCTCTCTCCTGTATCATCCTTAAAGACTTATCATGCATTATGCAAATCAGGATAATCAAAAAGGAATTTATATGTGAGAACATACGAGTGAAAACGACTACAGGAAATACACAGTTAGCATGGAGCTTACGATATGAATTAATAAAAAAAAAAATCAAAGAAAAAAAAAAATCAACAATGCGAGGCTTAATAGTAACATATACAAAAAAAATTAACTCGTGATGGAACCTCCAGCAAAATCTGTTGTCAAGAACGCTAAATATATTATCTTTTTTACCTTAGATACTTTTACTTCTTAAATAATGGAGTAGCTTCACACCGGGAACATGAGTTCCCGTGTACGCAAAGTCTCCCTGCAATTTACCCTCAGTGCAAAGATATTAATATCAGAAGAGCAAACACAACCTGGCGAAAAAATGCGGGACTTTCCCCATTTAATAAGAAGGCAACCTCTCCCCCCCACTACCCACTCCCCACCCAAGGCCCCCTAACACCAACACCACCCCCACCAAAAAAAAAAAAAAAAAAAAAAACTATTCTTATACACCCAACTTAACCTCAACTTTAAAAGATTTCTTAGGAGCTTAGGGATATGAAAGCCCTTTTTCCCCTAATATGGAGCAGGAGCCATGGTAAGAGTGCCAGGAACCCCTGGCATACTTCTTTTTATGCAGATTTCATCTAAAGGGACAAATTAAGAAGGACCAGGTCCGGAAACAAAATAGAAATAAGGAAACTGGAAAGGGGAAACTTTGGCATGACACCGAAGGAAGTGATACAATTTTTTGTTTTGGTTTTGTTAGAATGAAAAGTATATAAACCCCAGATCACTGAAGAACGGTTTTTTTGGCTTTTTTTTTTTAAAGAATGAAAAGTATATAAATCCGGATCACTGGCTTTTTTTTTTAAAGAATGAAAAGTATATAAATCGGGAACGCAGAAAAATGTATATCATAGTTCAACCAGACCAGACCACTGAGCTGATTCATAGCTCTCCCAGAGAATGCCCGAAGGATCAGATACTTTTTTTTTACGTGGCTAGGAACCAATTGGTTCACGTTACCTAGCAACACTGGACCTACAGCTTATTGTATAAAATGAATTTCTAATCACCAGAAATAAATTCCTGTGATTCCAAGTGGGCAGAGAGGGGAATCGAACTCGCGACTATCGAATCGGTAGGCGAGCATGTACCCCACTCGTCCAATATCAATATCAGTGACATCTATGAATATTTTCTCTGCCATCTTCAGATTTTAGCCTCTCTCTCTCTCTCTCTCTCTCTCTCTCTCTCTCTCTCTCTCTCTCATGCGGCAATTGCAGCTGTTCATTTAATTTTCTCTCTCTCTCTTATTTCCTATAATAATTACAGCTCTTTCTCTCTTTTCCTTGCTGTGATTTCAGCTGTTCATTTAATTCTCTCTCTCTCTCTCTCTCTCTCTCTCTCTCTCTCTGTCTCTCTATATAATAACAGCTCTCTCTCTCTCTCTCTATAGTCCATAATAATCATAGCTCTCTCTCTCTCTGCTTCTCTCTACTCTCATCTATAAATATACAGTCTCTCTCTTTCTCTATTTTCTCTCTCTCTCACTCTCTCTCTCTCTCTCTCTCTCTCTCTCTTCTTTATTCCTATAATAATCATACTCTCTCTCTCTCTCTCTCTCTCTCTCTCTCTCTCTCTCTCTCTCTCTATAATAATTACAACTCTCTCTCTCTCTCTCTCTCTATTTCCTATAATAATTACAGCTCTCTCTTTCTTTCTCTCATATTTCCTATAATAATTACAGCTCTCTCTCTCTCTCTCTCTCTCTCTCTCTCTTATTTCCTATAATATTACAGTTCTCTCTCTCTCTATTTCTACTAATCAAGTACACGCTCTCTCTCTCTCTCTCTCTCTCTCTCTCTCTCTTACACACGCACGCACACACGTCTGTGGAGGAGGATGATTAAAGGGGGGAAATGGCGGGGCGTGCGAGAGAGACACGATCCCCTCTAAACCCTCAAACAAAGCGTCACTTTTGCCATTGACGCTGCAACGCGGACAAACAGAGCCTCTAATTGGCCATTACCCATTGATGGGCAATTTTGATTTACGCTCCTAATATGTCTGCGCCCATTTTTGTCACTCGGCTAAATCAAGCGTCACATATGCCCGCCGGCGTCGTCATGCTCGGGTCGGGGAATATCACTCTGCCCAATCATTGACCGACGATTACGAATATTGAATAGGACACCAGTAAGTTGAAGAAAGAGGCGGGCGGGGAATTGGTAGGGCGCTCGCGCGCTGTGCAGACTCTGCGTCTCTCTCTCTCATATATATATATATATATATATATATATATATATATATATATATATATTATAACAGAATTCCAACCAATAAAATGGATCTCTTGCGTATAAATACCGCCTTTTCTGTAACTTGCCTCATTCATTACTACCTGGAGAGAGAGACAAGAAGTCTCTGAAATATAGTACTTGCTTTCTATATTCTGGCGATTTTATGAGGCTCCTTTTATTTGGTTGGATACATACACACACACACACACACACACATATATATATATATATATATATACTATATATATATATATATATATATATATATATATCTTTTCCATTTATGGTGGATTGCTCCTGAAAAACTGCATCTTCTGTAACATGTTCCTCTTCACCCATGGCTGCAGCCCATTGCAGCCGACAAACTGCAAGCAGCCTTTGCAAGTGTGACCCAGAATAAAGTTACCCTGCTGCATTTTCTTGCAATGCATAAGTCCTTAGATGATACCCTTGGTTTGACCCCGGTCCCGAGCAGAATGTAATGAGCGAGGTCCCACAAGACAGGGCACAACTAACTAACACTTCGATAAAAGTGGTAAGAATAAAATAAGCTGTAGGTTCCATGCTGAAGATCAAGCGAATTCTTGATGTATATTATGAGGCAGGGTTATAGCAGTCTGCCGTCAAGTTATTTTCTGATATGTATGTCGCAGCATCCGGTAGCCACGTGAAGACTGCCGCAAAAATCATCTTTCTAAAAGTCGGGAAATCTAGGTATGGGAGATCTAAAACGCAAGAGGCAAAATCACGTGTTTTATGAAACCTAACCTGCAAAATTAAGACGAACGAAGACCTGGCGCTGACAAATGGCAATTCCAAGACGTGACATTTACACAGGTGCTATCTATCGCCACAAACAGTACTTCAACAATCACGCGATAACTGATTTAAGTTAAGTATATCTTAGTTTTACCAGACCACTGAGCTGATTAACAGCTCTCCTAGGGCTGGCCCGAAGGATTAGATACTTTTACGTGGCTAGGTACCAATCGGTCACCTAGCAACGGTACCTACAGCTTATTGTGAGATCCGAACCACACTATATCGAGAAATGAATTTCTATCACCAGAAATAAACTCCTCTGATTCCGCGTTGGCCGAGCCGGGATTCGAACTTCGGACCACCGGACTGGCAGCCGAGCGCGAAAACCACTCGTCCAGCCAGGAACTGATAACTGATTTGAATGTGACAATACTTCCTTAGGGCCTTCGTTCCAGGGACACCTGCTGTTCCGGAAAACCTCAGTATCTTTTCAAAAATCCAACTGTAGCTGTTGCTGGAGAGTGGAGGACCTTAAACGGTTCGTAACAAAGGCCAACCTGTTGATGCTCTGTGATTTCATGAGAACTGATGTGCGGTGTAGCATAAAAGTGTGTTGCAGAGCATTCCGCGGCATTTGTGCGGAAATTATGTAAGGCAATCACAAATTTAATTTCCTTCCTGCAGATGCATCGACCTATATGATGCACATGTCTGGAATACCGGATTACAAGAAACGAACGTTTAAAGTTTGTTAAATATTATTGTGTGTGCGTGTGTGTGTGTGTATACGTGTCTTTGGCAACTATAAGAGAAACTACACTTGTGTGCTCTTTGCGTTTTCAGCCACCATTGTGAGACAAAGAATACATGTTCTTGTGATTTTCCTAATCGAAAATCCTCTAATAATTATGGTGATCTGATACTTTTGAAAAATTATGAAGTTGATTATGAAGGTCATTCATTGTTTCTATTGAGATGCCATTTGTATAATCACTGACAAACATGTGAAGGTTATTTATGTAAGTTTATGACACAAGATACAATTATGGGTTTACTTTCATAAAACGCTCTTTAT